>NW_027619372.1:0-44436 GCF_964187855.1 Myxine glutinosa
ACTAATACAAGTGCAAAAGTGGTTTCCTGCACCAACACAAGTGCGAAAGGTGGTTTTTCAACACTAACAAGTGCGAAAAGTGGTTTTTCAACACTATGACAAGTGCAAAAAGTGTTTTTTCCACACTCATACAAGTGCAAAAGTGGTTTCCTGCACCAACACAAGTGCGAAAAGTGGTTTTTCAACACTAACTCAAGTGCGAAAAGTGGTTTTTCAACACTAACACAAGTGCGAAAAGTGTTTTTTCCACACTAATACAAGTGCAAAAGTGGTTTCCTGCACCAACACAAGTGCGAAAGGTGGTTTTTCAACACTAACACAAGTGCGAAAAGTGGTTTTTCAACACTATCACAAGTGCAAAAAGTGTTTTTTCCACACTAATACAAGTGCAAAAGTGGTTTCCTGCACCAACACAAGTGCGAAAAGTGGTTTTTCAACACTAACACAAGTGCGATAAGTGGTTTTTCAACACTAACACAAGTGCGAAAAGTGGTTTTTCAACACTAACACAAGTGCGAAAAGTGATTTTTCCACACTAATACAAGTGCAAAAGTGGTTTCCTGCACCAACACAAGTGCGAAAAGTGGTTTTTCAACACTAACAAAAGTGCGAAAAGTGGTTTTTCAACACTATCACAAGTGCAAAAAGTCTTTATTCCACACTAATACAAGTGCAAAAGTGGTTTCCTGCACCAACACAAGTGCGAAAAGTGGTTTTTCAACACTAACACAAGTGCGAAAAGTGGCTTTTCAACACTAACACAAGTGCGAAAAGTGGTTTTTCCACACTAATACAAGTGCAAAAGTGTTTCCTGCACCAACACAAGTGCGAAAAGTGGTTTTTCAACACTATCACGAGTGCGAAAAGTGGTTTTTCAACACTAACACAAGTGCGAAAAGTTGTTTTTTCAACACTAACACAAGTGCGAAAAGTGTTTTTTCCACACTAATACAAGTGCAAAAGTGGTTTCCTGCACCAACACAAGTGCGAAAAGTGGTTTTTCAACACTAACACAAGTGCGAATAGTGGTTTTTCAACACTATGACAAGTGCAAAAAGTGTTTTTTCCACACTCATACAAGTGCAAAAGTGGTTTCCTGCACCAACACAAGTGCGAAAAGTGTTTTTCAACACTAACTCAAGTGCGAAAAGTGGTTTTTCAACATTAACACAAGTGCGAAAAGTGGTTTTTCAACACTAACACAAGTGCGAAAAGTGGTTTTTCAACACTATCACAAGTGCCAAAAGTGTTTTTTCCACACTAATACAAGTGCAAAAGTGGTTTCCTGCACCAACACAAGTGCGAAAAGTGGTTTTTCAACACTAACACAAATGCGAAAAGTGGTTTTCCAACACTAACACAAGTGCGAAAAGTGGTTTTTCCACACTAATACAAGTGCAATAGTGGTTTCCTGCACCAACACAAGTGCGAAAAGTGGTTTTTCAACACTATCAAAAGTGCAAAAAGTGTTTTTTCCACACTAATACAAGTGCAAAAGTGGTTTCCTGCACCAACACAAGTGCGAAAAGTGGTTTTTCAACACTAACACAAGTGAGAAAAGTGGTTTTTCAACACTAACACAAGTGCGAATAGTGGTTTTTCAACACTAACACAAGTGCGAAAAGTGTTTTTTCCACACTAATACAAGTGCAAAAGTGGTTTCCTGCACCAACACAAGTGCGAAAAGTGGTTTTTTCAACACTAACACAAGTGCGAAAAGTGGCTTTTCAACACTAACACAAGTGCGAAAAGTGGTTTTTCCACACTAATACAAGTGCAAAAGTGGTTTCCTGCACCAACACAAGTGCGAAAAGTGGTTTTTCAACACTAACACAAGTGCGAAAAGTGGTTTTTCAACACTAACACAAAGTGCGAAAAGTGGTTTTTCAACACTAACACAAGTGCGAAAAGTGTTTTTTCCACACTAATACAAGTGCAAAAGTGGTTTCCTGCACCAACACAAGTGCGAAAGGTGGTTTTTCAACACTAACACAAGTGCGAAAAGTGGTTTTTCAACACTAAGACAAGTGCGAAAAAGTGTTTTTTCCACACTCATACAAGTGCAAAAGTGGTTTCCTGCACCAACACAAGTGCGAAAAGTGGTTTTTCAACACTTACTCAAGTGCGAAAAGTGGTTTTTCAACACTAACACAAGTGCGAAAAGTGGTTTTTCAACACTATCACAAGTGCCAAAAGTGTTTTTTCCACACTAATACAAGTGCAAAAGTGGTTTCCTGCACCAACACAAGTGCGAAAAGTGGTTTTTTCAACACTAACACAAGTGCGAAAAGTGGCTTTTCAACACTAACACAAGTGCGAAAAGTGGTTTTTCCACACTAATACAAGTGCAAAAGTGGTTTCCTGCACCAACACAAGTGCGAAAAGTGGTTTTTCAACACTAACACAAGTGCGAAAAGTGGTTTTTCAACACTAACACAAGTGCGAAAAGTGGTTTTTCAACACTAACACAAGTGCGAAAAGTGTTTTTTCCACACTAATACAAGTGCAAAAGTGGTTTCCTGCACCAACACAAGTGCGAAAGGTGGTTTTTCAACACTAACACAAGTGCGAAAAGTGGTTTTTCAACACTATGACAAGTGCAAAAAGTGTTTTTTCCACACTCATACAAGTGCAAAAGTGGTTTCCTGCACCAACACAAGTGCGAAAAGTGGTTTTTCAACACTAACACAAGTGCGAAAGGTGGTTTTTCAACACTAACACAAGTGCAAAAAGTGTTTTTTCAACACTAACACAAGAGCGAAAAGTGTTTTTTCCACACTAATACAAGTGCAAAAGTGGTTTCCTGCAACAACACAAGTGCGAAAAGTGGTTTTTCAACACTAACACAAGTGCGAAAAGTGGTTTTTCAACACTAACACAAGTGCGAAAAGTGGTTTTTCAACACTAACACAAGTGCGAAAAGTGTTTTTTCCACACTAATACAAGTGCAAAAGTGGTTTCCTGCACCAACACAAGTGCGAAAAGTGGTTTTTCACACTAACACAAGTGCGAAAAGTGGTTTTTCAACACTAACACAAGTGCGAAAAGTGGTTTTTCAACACTATCACAAGTGCAAAAAGTGTTTTTTCCACACTAATACAAGTGCAAAAGTGGTTTCCTGCACCAACACAAGTGCGAAAAGTGGTTTTTCAACACTAACACAAGTGTGAAAAGTGGTTTTTCAACACTAACACAAGTGCGAAAAGTGTTTTTCAACACTATCACAAGTGCAAAAGTGGTTTCCTGCACCAACACAAGTGCGAAAAGTGGTTTTTCAACACTAACAAAAGTGCGAAAAGTGGTTTTTCAACACTATCACAAGTGCAAAAAGTCTTTATTCCACACTAATGCAAGTGAAAAAGTGGTTTCCTGCACCAACACAAGTGCGAAAAGTGGTTTTTCAACACTAACACAAGTGCGAAAAGTGGCTTTTCAACACTAACACAAGTGCGAAAAGTGGTTTTTCCACACTAATACAAGTGCAAAAGTGGTTTCCTGCACCAACACAAGTGCGAAAAGTGGTTTTTCAACACTAACACAAGTGCGAAAAGTGGTTTTTCAACACTAACACAAGTGCGAAAAGTGGTTTTTCAACACTAACACAAGTGCGAAAAGTGTTTTTTCCACACTAATACAAGTGCAAAAGTGGTTTCCTGCACCAACACAAGTGCGAAAGGTGGTTTTTCAACACTAACACAAGTGCGAAAAGTGGTTTTTCAACACTATGACAAGTGCAAAAAGTGTTTTTTCCACACTCATACAAGTGCAAAAGTGGTTTCCTGCACCAACACAAGTGCGAAAAGTGGTTTTTCAACACTAACTCAAGTGCGAAAAGTGGTTTTTCAACACTAACACAAGTGCGAAAAGTGGTTTTTCAACACTATCACAAGTGCCAAAAGTGTTTTTTCCACACTAATACAAGTGCAAAAGTGGTTTCCTGCACCAACACAAGTGCGAAAAGTGGTTTTTCAACACTAACACAAATGCGAAAAGTGGTTTTCCAACACTAACACAAGTGCGAAAAGTGGTTTTTCCACACTAATACAAGTGCAATAGTGGTATCCTGCACCAACACAAGTGCGAAAAGTGGTTTTTCAACACTATCAAAAGTGCAAAAAGTGTTTTTCCACACTAATACAAGTGCAAAAGTGGTTTCCTGCACCAACACAAGTGCGAAAAGTGGTTTTTTAACACTAACACAAGTGCGAAAAGTGGTTTTTCAACACTAACACAAGTGCGAAAAGTGGTTTTTCAACACTAACACAAGTGCGAAAAGTGTTTTTTCCACACTAATACAAGTGCAAAAGTGGTTTCCTGCACCAACACAAGTGCGAAAAGTGGTTTTTCAACACTAACACAAGTGCGAAAAGTGGTTTTTCAACACTAACACAAGTGCGAAAAGTGGTTTTTCAACACTATCACAAGTGCAAAAAGTGTTTTTTCCACACTAATACAAGTGCAAAAGTGGTTTCCTGCACCAACACAAGTGCGAAAAGTGGTTTTTCAACACTAACACAAGTGCGATAAGTGGTTTTTCAACACTAACACAAGTGCGAAAAGTGGTTTTTCAACACTAACACAAGTGCGAAAAGTGATTTTTCCACACTAATACAAGTGCAAAAGTGGTTTCCTGCACCAACACAAGTGCGAAAAGTGGTTTTTCAACACTAACACAAGTGCGAAAAGTGGTTTTTCAACACTATCACAAGTGCAAAAGTGGTTTCCTGCACCAACACAAGTGCGAAAAGTGGTTTTTCAACACTAACAAAAGTGCGAAAAGTGGTTTTTCAACACTATCACAAGTGCAAAAAGTCTTTATTCCACACTAATACAAGTGAAAAAGTGGTTTACTGCACCAACACAAGTGCGAAAAGTGGTTTTTCAACACTAACACAAGTGCGAAAAGTGGCTTTTCAACACTAACACAAGTGCGAAAAGTGGTTTTTCCACACTAATACAAGTTCAAAAGTGGTTTCCTGCACCAACACAAGTGCGAAAAGTGGTTTTTCAACACTAACACAAGTGCGAAAAGTGGTTTTTCAACACTAACACAAGTGCGAAAAGTGGTTTTTCAACACTAACACAAGTGCGAAAAGTGTTTTTTCCACACTAATACAAGTGCAAAAGTGGTTTCCTGCACCAACACAAGTGCGAAAGGTGGTTTTTCAACACTAACACAAGTGCGAAAAGTGGTTTTTCAACACTATGACAAGTGCAAAAAGTGTTTTTTCCACACTCATACAAGTGCAAAAGTGGTTTCCTGCACCAACACAAGTGCGAAAAGTGGTTTTTCAACACTAACTCAAGTGCGAAAAGTGGTTTTTCAACACTAACACAAGTGCAAAAAGTGGTTTTTCAACACTATCACAAGTGCCAAAAGTGTTTTTTCCACACTAATACAAGTGCAAAAGTGGTTTCCTGCACCAACACAAGTGCGAAAAGTGGTTTTTCAACACTAACACAAATGCGAAAAGTGGTTTTCCAACACTAACACAAGTGCGAAAAGTGGTTTTTCCACACTAATACAAGTGCAATAGTGGTATCCTGCACCAACACAAGTGCGAAAAGTGGTTTTTCAACACTATCAAAAGTGCAAAAAGTGTTTTTTCCACACTAATACAAGTGCAAAAGTGGTTTCCTGCACCAACACAAGTGCGAAAAGTGGTTTTTCAACACTAACACAAGTGCGATAAGTGGTTTTTCAACACTAACACAAGTGCGAAAAGTGGTTTTTCAACACTAACACATGTGCGAAAAGTGTTTTTTCCACACTAATACAAGTGCAAAAGTGGTTTCCTGCACCAACACAAGTGCGAAAAGTGGTTTTTCAACACTAACACAAGTGCGAAAAGTGGTTTTTCAACACTAACACAAGTGCGAAAAGTGGTTTTTCAACACTATCACAAGTGCAAAAAGTGTTTTTTCCACACTAATACAAGTGCAAAAGTGGTTTCCTGCACCAACACAAGTGCGAAAAGTGGTTTTTCAACACTAACACAAGTGCGATAAGTGGTTTTTCAACACTAACACAAGTGCGAAAAGTGGTTTTTCAACACTAACACAAGTGCGAAAAGTGATTTTTCCACACTAATACAAGTGCAAAAGTGGTTTCCTGCACCAACACAAGTGCGAAAAGTGGTTTTTCAACACTAACAAAAGTGCGAAAAGTGGTTTTTCAACACTATCACAAGTGCAAAAAGTCTTTATTCCACACTAATACAAGTGCAAAAGTGGTTTCCTGCACCAACACAAGTGCGAAAAGTGGTTTTTCAACACTAACACAAGTGCGAAAAGTGGCTTTTCAACACTAACACAAGTGCGAAAAGTGGTTTTTCCACACTAATACAAGTGCAAAAGTGGTTTCCTGCACCAACACAAGTGCGAAAAGTGGTTTTTCAACACTAACACGAGTGCGAAAAGTGGTTTTTCAACACTAACACAAGTGCGAAAAGTTGTTTTTTCAACACTAACACAAGTGCGAAAAGTGTTTTTTCCACACTAATACAAGTGCAAAAGTGGTTTCCTGCACCAACACAAGTGCGAAAAGTGGTTTTTCAACACTAACACAAGTGCGAATAGTGGTTTTTCAACACTATGACAAGTGCAAAAAGTGTTTTTTCCACACTCATACAAGTGAAAAAGTGGTTTCCTGCACCAACACAAGTGCGAAAAGTGGTTTTTCAACACTAACTCAAGTGCGAAAAGTGGTTTTTCAACATTAACACAAGTGCGAAAAGTGGTTTTTCAACACTAACACAAGTGCGAAAAGTGGTTTTTCAACACTATCACAAGTGCCAAAAGTGTTTTTTCCACACTAATACAAGTGCAAAAGTGGTTTCCTGCACCAACACAAGTGCGAAAAGTGGTTTTTCAACACTAACACAAATGCGAAAAGTGGTTTTCCAACACTAACACAAGTGTGAAAAGTGGTTTTTCCACACTAATACAAGTGCAATAGTGGTTTCCTGCACCAACACAAGTGCGAAAAGTGGTTTTTCAACACTATCAAAAGTGCAAAAAGTGTTTTTTCCACACTAATACAAGTGCAAAAGTGGTTTCCTGCACCAACACAAGTGCGAAAAGTGGTTTTTCAACACTAACACAAGTGCGAAAAGTGGTTTTTCAACACTAACACAAGTGCGAAAAGTGGTTTTTCAACACTAACACAAGTGCGAAAAGTGTTTTTTCCACACTAATACAAGTGCAAAAGTGGTTTCCTGCACCAACACAAGTGCGAAAAGTGGTTTTTTCAACACTAACACAAGTGCGAAAAGTGGCTTTTCAACACTAACACAAGTGCGAAAAGTGGTTTTTCCACACTAATACAAGTGCAAAAGTGGTTTCCTGCACCAACACAAGTGCGAAAAGTGGTTTTTCAACACTAACACAAGTGCGAAAAGTGGTTTTTCAACACTAACACAAGTGCGAAAAGTGGTTTTTCAACACTAACACAAGTGCGAAAAGTGTTTTTTCCACACTAATACAAGTGCAAAAGTGGTTTCCTGCACCAACACAAGTGCGAAAGGTGGTTTTTCAACACTAACACAAGTGCGAAAAGTGGTTTTTCAACACTATGACAAGTGCAAAAAGTGTTTTTTCCACACTCATACAAGTGCAAAAGTGGTTTCCTGCACCAACACAAGTGCGAAAAGTGGTTTTTCAACACTAACTCAAGTGCGAAAAGTGGTTTTTCAACACTAACACAAGTGCGAAAAGTGTTTTTTCCACACTAATACAAGTGCAAAAGTGGTTTCCTGCACCAACACAAGTGCGAAAGGTGGTTTTTCAACACTAACACAAGTGCGAAAAGTGGTTTTTCAACACTATCACAAGTGCAAAAAGTGTTTTTTCCACACTAATACAAGTGCAAAAGTGGTTTCCTGCACCAACACAAGTGCGAAAAGTGGTTTTTCAACACTAACACAAGTGCGATAAGTGGTTTTTCAACACTAACACAAGTGCGAAAAGTGGTTTTTCAACACTAACACAAGTGCGAAAAGTGATTTTTCCACACTAATACAAGTGCAAAAGTGGTTTCCTGCACCAACACAAGTGCGAAAAGTGGTTTTTCAACACTAACAAAAGTGCGAAAAGTGGTTTTTCAACACTATCACAAGTGCAAAAAGTCTTTATTCCACACTAATACAAGTGCAAAAGTGGTTTCCTGCACCAACACAAGTGCGAAAAGTGGTTTTTCAACACTAACACAAGTGCGAAAAGTGGCTTTTCAACACTAACACAAGTGCGAAAAGTGGTTTTTCCACACTAATACAAGTGCAAAAGTGGTTTCCTGCACCAACACAAGTGCGAAAAGTGGTTTTTCAACACTAACACGAGTGCGAAAAGTGGTTTTTCAACACTAACACAAGTGCGAAAAGTTGTTTTTTCAACACTAACACAAGTGCGAAAAGTGTTTTTTCCACACTAATACAAGTGCAAAAGTGGTTTCCTGCACCAACACAAGTGCGAAAAGTGGTTTTTCAACACTAACACAAGTGCGAATAGTGGTTTTTCAACACTATGACAAGTGCAAAAAGTGTTTTTTCCACACTCATACAAGTGCAAAAGTGGTTTCCTGCACCAACACAAGTGCGAAAAGTGGTTTTTCAACACTAACTCAAGTGCGAAAAGTGGTTTTTCAACATTAACACAAGTGCGAAAAGTGGTTTTTCAACACTAACACAAGTGCGAAAAGTGGTTTTTCAACACTATCACAAGTGCCAAAAGTGTTTTTTCCACACTAATACAAGTGCAAAAGTGGTTTCCTGCACCAACACAAGTGCGAAAAGTGGTTTTTCAACACTAACACAAATGCGAAAAGTGGTTTTCCAACACTAACACAAGTGCGAAAAGTGGTTTTTCCACACTAATACAAGTGCAATAGTGGTTTCCTGCACCAACACAAGTGCGAAAAGTGGTTTTTCAACACTATCAAAAGTGCAAAAAGTGTTTTTTCCACACTAATACAAGTGCAAAAGTGGTTTCCTGCACCAACACAAGTGCGAAAAGTGGTTTTTCAACACTAACACAAGTGAGAAAAGTGGTTTTTCAACACTAACACAAGTGCGAATAGTGGTTTTTCAACACTAACACAAGTGCGAAAAGTGTTTTTTCCACACTAATACAAGTGCAAAAGTGGTTTCCTGCACCAACACAAGTGCGAAAAGTGGTTTTTTCAACACTAACACAAGTGCGAAAAGTGGCTTTTCAACACTAACACAAGTGCGAAAAGTGGTTTTTCCACACTAATACAAGTGCAAAAGTGGTTTCCTGCACCAACACAAGTGCGAAAAGTGGTTTTTCAACACTAACACAAGTGCGAAAAGTGGTTTTTCAACACTAACACAAGTGCGAAAAGTGGTTTTTCAACACTAACACAAGTGCGAAAAGTGTTTTTTCCACACTAATACAAGTGCAAAAGTGGTTTCCTGCACCAACACAAGTGCGAAAGGTGGTTTTTCAACACTAACACAAGTGCGAAAAGTGGTTTTTCAACACTATGACAAGTGCAAAAAGTGTTTTTTCCACACTCATACAAGTGCAAAAGTGGTTTCCTGCACCAACACAAGTGCGAAAAGTGGTTTTTCAACACTAACTCAAGTGCGAAAAGTGGTTTTTCAACACTAACACAAGTGCGAAAAGTGGTTTTTCAACACTATCACAAGTGCCAAAAGTGTTTTTTCCACACTAATACAAGTGCAAAAGTGGTTTCCTGCACCAACACAAGTGCGAAAAGTGGTTTTTTCAACACTAACACAAGTGCGAAAAGTGGCTTTTCAACACTAACACAAGTGCGAAAAGTGGTTTTTCCACACTAATACAAGTGCAAAAGTGGTTTCCTGCACCAACACAAGTGCGAAAAGTGGTTTTTCAACACTAACACAAGTGCGAAAAGTGGTTTTTCAACACTAACACAAGTGCGAAAAGTGGTTTTTCAACACTAACACAAGTGCGAAAAGTGTTTTTTCCACACTAATACAAGTGCAAAAGTGGTTTCCTGCACCAACACAAGTGCGAAGGTGGTTTTTCAACACTAACACAAGTGCGAAAAGTGGTTTTTCAACACTATGACAAGTGCAAAAAGTGTTTTTTCCACACTCATACAAGTGCAAAAGTGGTTTCCTGCACCAACACAAGTGCGAAAAGTGGTTTTTCAACACTAACACAAGTGCGAAAGGTGGTTTTTCAACACTAACACAAGTGCAAAAAGTGTTTTTTCAACACTAACACAAGAGCGAAAAGTGTTTTTTCCACACTAATACAAGTGCAAAAGTGGTTTCCTGCAACAACACAAGTGCGAAAAGTGGTTTTTCAACACTAACACAAGTGCGAAAAGTGGTTTTTCAACACTAACACAAGTGCGAAAAGTGGTTTTTCAACACTAACACAAGTGCGAAAAGTGTTTTTTCCACACTAATACAAGTGCAAAAGTGGTTTCCTGCACCAACACAAGTGCGAAAAGTGGTTTTTCAACACTAACACAAGTGCGAAAAGTGGTTTTTCAACACTAACACAAGTGCGAAAAGTGGTTTTTCAACACTATCACAAGTGCAAAAAGTGTTTTTTCCACACTAATACAAGTGCAAAAGTGGTTTCCTGCACCAACTCATGTGCGAAAAGTGGTTTTTCAACACTAACACAAGTGCGAAAAGTGGTTTTTCAACACTAACACAAGTGCGAAAAGTGGTTTTTCCACACTAATACAAGTGCAAAAGTGGTTTCCTGCACCAACACAAGTGCGAAAAGTGGTTTTTCAACACTAACACAAGTGCGAAAAGTGGTTTTTCAACACTAACACAAGTGCGAAAAGTGGTTTTTCAGCACTAACACAAGAGCGAAAAGTGTTTTTTCCACACTAATACAAGTGCAAAAAGTGGTTTCCTGCACCAACACAAGTGCGAAAAGTGGTTTTTCAACACTAACACAAGTGCGAAAAGTGGTTTTTAAACACTAACACAAGTGCGAAAAGTGGTTTTTCAACACTAACACAAGTGCGAAAAGTGATTTTTCCACACTAATACAAGTGCAAAAGTGGTTTCCTGCACCAACACAAGTGCGAAAAGTGGTTTTTCAACACTAACAAAAGTGCGAAAAGTGGTTTTTCAACACTATCACAAGTGCAAAAAGTCTTTATTCCACACTAATACAAGTGAAAAAGTGGTTTCCTGCACCAACACACGTGCGAAAAGTGGTTTTTCAACACTAACACAAGTGTGAAAAGTGGTTTTTCCACACTAATACAAGTGCAAAAGTGGTTTCCTGCACCAACACAAGTGCGAAAAGTGGTTTTTCAACACTAACACAAGTGCGAAAAGTGGTTTTTCCACACTAATACAAGTGCAAAAGTGGTTTCCTGCACCAACACAAGTGCGAAAAGTGGTTTTTCAACACTAACACGAGTGCGAAAAGTGGTTTTTCAACACTAACACAAGTGCGAAAAGTTGTTTTTTCAACACTAACACAAGTGCGAAAAGTGTTTTTTCCACACTAATACAAGTGCAAAAGTGGTTTCCTGCACCAACACAAGTGCGAAAAGTGGTTTTTCAACACTAACACAAGTGCGAATAGTGGTTTTTCAACACTATGACAAGTGCAAAAAGTGTTTTTTCCACACTCATACAAGTGCAAAAGTGGTTTCCTGCACCAACACAAGTGCGAAAAGTGGTTTTTCAACACTAACTCAAGTGCGAAAAGTGGTTTTTCAACATTAACACAAGTGCGAAAAGTGGTTTTTCAACACTAACACAAGTGCGAAAAGTGGTTTTTCAACACTATCACAAGTGCCAAAAGTGTTTTTTCCACACTAATACAAGTGCAAAAGTGGTTTCCTGCACCAACACAAGTGCGAAAAGTGGTTTTTCAACACTAACACAAATGCGAAAAGTGGTTTTCCAACACTAACACAAGTGCGAAAAGTGGTTTTTCCACACTAATACAAGTGCAATAGTGGTTTCCTGCACCAACACAAGTGCGAAAAGTGGTTTTTCAACACTATCAAAAGTGCAAAAAGTGTTTTTTCCACACTAATACAAGTGCAAAAGTGGTTTCCTGCACCAACACAAGTGCGAAAAGTGGTTTTTCAACACTAACACAAGTGAGAAAAGTGGTTTTTCAACACTAACACAAGTGCGAATAGTGGTTTTTCAACACTAACACAAGTGCGAAAAGTGTTTTTTCCACACTAATACAAGTGCAAAAGTGGTTTCCTGCACCAACACAAGTGCGAAAAGTGGTTTTTTCAACACTAACACAAGTGCGAAAAGTGGCTTTTCAACACTAACACAAGTGCGAAAAGTGGTTTTTCCACACTAATACAAGTGCAAAAGTGGTTTCCTGCACCAACACAAGTGCGAAAAGTGGTTTTTCAACACTAACACAAGTGCGAAAAGTGGTTTTTCAACACTAACACAAGTGCGAAAAGTGGTTTTTCAACACTAACACAAGTGCGAAAAGTGTTTTTTCCACACTAATACAAGTGCAAAAGTGGTTTCCTGCACCAACACAAGTGCGAAAGGTGGTTTTTCAACACTAACACAAGTGCGAAAAGTGGTTTTTCAACACTATGACAAGTGCAAAAAGTGTTTTTTCCACACTCATACAAGTGCAAAAGTGGTTTCCTGCACCAACACAAGTGCGAAAAGTGGTTTTTCAACACTAACTCAAGTGCGAAAAGTGGTTTTTCAACACTAACACAAGTGCGAAAAGTGGTTTTTCAACACTATCACAAGTGCCAAAAGTGTTTTTTCCACACTAATACAAGTGCAAAAGTGGTTTCCTGCACCAACACAAGTGCGAAAAGTGGTTTTTTCAACACTAACACAAGTGCGAAAAGTGGCTTTTCAACACTAACACAAGTGCGAAAAGTGGTTTTTCCACACTAATACAAGTGCAAAAGTGGTTTCCTGCACCAACACAAGTGCGAAAAGTGGTTTTTCAACACTAACACAAGTGCGAAAAGTGGTTTTTCAACACTAACACAAGTGCGAAAAGTGGTTTTTCAACACTAACACAAGTGCGAAAAGTGTTTTTTCCACACTAATACAAGTGCAAAAGTGGTTTCCTGCACCAACACAAGTGCGAAAGGTGGTTTTTCAACACTAACACAAGTGCGAAAAGTGGTTTTTCAACACTATGACAAGTGCAAAAAGTGTTTTTTCCACACTCATACAAGTGCAAAAGTGGTTTCCTGCACCAACACAAGTGCGAAAAGTGGTTTTTCAACACTAACACAAGTGCGAAAAGTGGTTTTTCAACACTAACACAAGTGCAAAAAGTGTTTTTTCAACACTAACACAAGAGCGAAAAGTGTTTTTTCCACACTAATACAAGTGCAAAAGTGGTTTCCTGCAACAACACAAGTGCGAAAAGTGGTTTTTCAACACTAACACAAGTGCGAAAAGTGGTTTTTCAACACTAACACAAGTGCGAAAAGTGGTTTTTCAACACTAACACAAGTGCGAAAAGTGTTTTTTCCACACTAATACAAGTGCAAAAGTGGTTTCCTGCACCAACACAAGTGCGAAAAGTGGTTTTTCAACACTAACACAAGTGCGAAAAGTGGTTTTTCAACACTAACACAAGTGCGAAAAGTGGTTTTTCAACACTATCACAAGTGCAAAAAGTGTTTTTTCCACACTAATACAAGTGCAAAAGTGGTTTCCTGCACCAACACATGTGCGAAAAGTGGTTTTTCAACACTAACACAAGTGCGAAAAGTGGTTTTTCAACACTAACACAAGTGCGAAAAGTGGTTTTTCCACACTAATACAAGTGCAAAAGTGGTTTCCTGCACCAACACAAGTGCGAAAAGTGGTTTTTCAACACTAACACAAGTGCGAAAAGTGGTTTTTCAACACTAACACAAGTGCGAAAAGTGGTTTTTCAGCACTAACACAAGAGCGAAAAGTGTTTTTTCCACACTAATACAAGTGCAAAAGTGGTTTCCTGCACCAACACAAGTGCGAAAAGTGGTTTTTCAACACTAACACAAGTGCGAAAAGTGGTTTTTAAACACTAACACAAGTGCGAAAAGTGGTTTTTCAACACTAACACAAGTGCGAAAAGTGATTTTTCCACACTAATACAAGTGCAAAAGTGGTTTCCTGCACCAACACAAGTGCGAAAAGTGGTTTTTCAACACTAACAAAAGTGCGAAAAGTGGTTTTTCAACACTATCACAAGTGCAAAAAGTCTTTATTCCACACTAATACAAGTGAAAAAGTGGTTTCCTGCACCAACACACGTGCGAAAAGTGGTTTTTCAACACTAACACAAGTGTGAAAAGTGGTTTTTCCACACTAATACAAGTGCAAAAGTGGTTTCCTGCACCAACACAAGTGCGAAAAGTGGTTTTTCAACACTAACACAAGTGCGAAAAGTGGTTTTTCAACACTAACACAAGTGCGAAAAGTGGTTTTTCAACACTAACACAAGTGCGAAAAGTGTTGTTTCCACACTAATACAAGTGCAAAAGTGGTTTCCTGCACCAACACAAGTGCGAAAGGTGGTTTTTCAACACTAACACAAGTGCGAAAAGTGGTTTTTCAACACTATGACAAGTGCAAAAAGTGTTTTTCCACACTCATACAAGTGCAAAAGTGGTTTCCTGCACCAACACAAGTGCGAAATGTGGTTTTTCAACACTAAAACAAATGTGAAAAGTGGTTTTCCAACACTAACACAAGTGCGAAAAGTGGTTTTTCCACACTAATACAAGTGCAATAGTGGTTTCCTGCACCAACACAAGTGCGAAAAGTGGTTTTTCAACACTATCAAAAGTGCAAAAAGTGTTTTTTCCACACTAATACAAGTGCAAAAGTGGTTTCCTGCACCAACACAAGTGCGAAAAGTGGTTTTTCAACACTAACACAAGTGCGAAAAGTGGTTTTTCAACACTAACACAAGTGCGAAAAGTGGTTTTTCAACACTAACACAAGTGCGAAAAGTGTTTTTTCCACACTAATACAAGTGCAAAAGTGGTTTCCTGCACCAACACAAGTGCGAAAAGTGGTTTTTCAACACTAACACAAGTGTGAAAAGTGGTTTTTCAACACTAACACAAGTGCGAAAAGTGGTTTTTCAACACTATCACAAGTGCAAAAGTGGTTTCCTGCACCAACACAAGTGCGAAAAGTGGTTTTTCAACACTAACAAAAGTGCGAAAAGTGGTTTTTCAACACTATCACAAGTGCAAAAAGTCTTTATTCCACACTAATGCAAGTGAAAAAGTGGTTTCCTGCACCAACACAAGTGCGAAAAGTGGTTTTTCAACACTAACACAAGTGCGAAAAGTGGCTTTTCAACACTAACACAAGTGCGAAAAGTGGTTTTTCCACACTAATACAAGTGCAAAAGTGGTTTCCTGCACCAACACAAGTGCGAAAAGTGGTTTTTCAACACTAACACAAGTGCGAAAAGTGGTTTTTCAACACTAACACAAGTGCGAAAAGTGGTTTTTCAACACTAACACAAGTGCGAAAAGTGTTTTTTCCACACTAATACAAGTGCAAAAGTGGTTTCCTGCACCAACACAAGTGCGAAAGGTGGTTTTTCAACACTAACACAAGTGCGAAAAGTGGTTTTTCAACACTATGACAAGTGCAAAAAGTGTTTTTTCCACACTCATACAAGTGCAAAAGTGGTTTCCTGCACCAACACAAGTGCGAAAAGTGGTTTTTCAACACTAACTCAAGTGCGAAAAGTGGTTTTTCAACACTAACACAAGTGCGAAAAGTGGTTTTTCAACACTATCACAAGTGCCAAAAGTGTTTTTTCCACACTAATACAAGTGCAAAAGTGGTTTCCTGCACCAACACAAGTGCGAAAAGTGGTTTTTCAACACTAACACAAATGCGAAAAGTGGTTTTCCAACACTAACACAAGTGCGAAAAGTGGTTTTTCCACACTAATACAAGTGCAATAGTGGTATCCTGCACCAACACAAGTGCGAAAAGTGGTTTTTCAACACTATCAAAAGTGCAAAAAGTGTTTTTCCACACTAATACAAGTGCAAAAGTGGTTTCCTGCACCAACACAAGTGCGAAAAGTGGTTTTTTAACACTAACACAAGTGCGAAAAGTGGTTTTTCAACACTAACACAAGTGCGAAAAGTGGTTTTTCAACACTAACACAAGTGCGAAAAGTGTTTTTTCCACACTAATACAAGTGCAAAAGTGGTTTCCTGCACCAACACAAGTGCGAAAAGTGGTTTTTCAACACTAACACAAGTGCGAAAAGTGGTTTTTCAACACTAACACAAGTGCGAAAAGTGGTTTTTCAACACTATCACAAGTGCAAAAAGTGTTTTTTCCACACTAATACAAGTGCAAAAGTGGTTTCCTGCACCAACACAAGTGCGAAAAGTGGTTTTTCAACACTAACACAAGTGCGATAAGTGGTTTTTCAACACTAACACAAGTGCGAAAAGTGGTTTTTCAACACTAACACAAGTGCGAAAAGTGATTTTTCCACACTAATACAAGTGCAAAAGTGGTTTCCTGCACCAACACAAGTGCGAAAAGTGGTTTTTCAACACTAACACAAGTGCGAAAAGTGGTTTTTCAACACTATCACAAGTGCAAAAGTGGTTTCCTGCACCAACACAAGTGCGAAAAGTGGTTTTTCAACACTAACAAAAGTGCGAAAAGTGGTTTTTCAACACTATCACAAGTGCAAAAAGTCTTTATTCCACACTAATACAAGTGAAAAAGTGGTTTACTGCACCAACACAAGTGCGAAAAGTGGTTTTTCAACACTAACACAAGTGCGAAAAGTGGCTTTTCAACACTAACACAAGTGCGAAAAGTGGTTTTTCCACACTAATACAAGTTCAAAAGTGGTTTCCTGCACCAACACAAGTGCGAAAAGTGGTTTTTCAACACTAACACAAGTGCGAAAAGTGGTTTTTCAACACTAACACAAGTGCGAAAAGTGGTTTTTCAACACTAACACAAGTGCGAAAAGTGTTTTTTCCACACTAATACAAGTGCAAAAGTGGTTTCCTGCACCAACACAAGTGCGAAAGGTGGTTTTTCAACACTAACACAAGTGCGAAAAGTGGTTTTTCAACACTATGACAAGTGCAAAAAGTGTTTTTTCCACACTCATACAAGTGCAAAAGTGGTTTCCTGCACCAACACAAGTGCGAAAAGTGGTTTTTCAACACTAACTCAAGTGCGAAAAGTGGTTTTTCAACACTAACACAAGTGCAAAAAGTGGTTTTTCAACACTATCACAAGTGCCAAAAGTGTTTTTTCCACACTAATACAAGTGCAAAAGTGGTTTCCTGCACCAACACAAGTGCGAAAAGTGGTTTTTCAACACTAACACAAATGCGAAAAGTGGTTTTCCAACACTAACACAAGTGCGAAAAGTGGTTTTTCCACACTAATACAAGTGCAATAGTGGTATCCTGCACCAACACAAGTGCGAAAAGTGGTTTTTCAACACTATCAAAAGTGCAAAAAGTGTTTTTTCCACACTAATACAAGTGCAAAAGTGGTTTCCTGCACCAACACAAGTGCGAAAAGTGGTTTTTCAACACTAACACAAGTGCGATAAGTGGTTTTTCAACACTAACACAAGTGCGAAAAGTGGTTTTTCAACACTAACACATGTGCGAAAAGTGTTTTTTCCACACTAATACAAGTGCAAAAGTGGTTTCCTGCACCAACACAAGTGCGAAAAGTGGTTTTTCAACACTAACACAAGTGCGAAAAGTGGTTTTTCAACACTAACACAAGTGCGAAAAGTGGTTTTTCAACACTATCACAAGTGCAAAAAGTGTTTTTTCCACACTAATACAAGTGCAAAAGTGGTTTCCTGCACCAACACAAGTGCGAAAAGTGGTTTTTCAACACTAACACAAGTGCGATAAGTGGTTTTTCAACACTAACACAAGTGCGAAAAGTGGTTTTTCAACACTAACACAAGTGCGAAAAGTGATTTTTCCACACTAATACAAGTGCAAAAGTGGTTTCCTGCACCAACACAAGTGCGAAAAGTGGTTTTTCAACACTAACAAAAGTGCGAAAAGTGGTTTTTCAACACTATCACAAGTGCAAAAAGTCTTTATTCCACACTAATACAAGTGCAAAAGTGGTTTCCTGCACCAACACAAGTGCGAAAAGTGGTTTTTCAACACTAACACAAGTGCGAAAAGTGGCTTTTCAACACTAACACAAGTGCGAAAAGTGGTTTTTCCACACTAATACAAGTGCAAAAGTGGTTTCCTGCACCAACACAAGTGCGAAAAGTGGTTTTTCAACACTAACACGAGTGCGAAAAGTGGTTTTTCAACACTAACACAAGTGCGAAAAGTTGTTTTTTCAACACTAACACAAGTGCGAAAAGTGTTTTTTCCACACTAATACAAGTGCAAAAGTGGTTTCCTGCACCAACACAAGTGCGAAAAGTGGTTTTTCAACACTAACACAAGTGCGAATAGTGGTTTTTCAACACTATGACAAGTGCAAAAAGTGTTTTTTCCACACTCATACAAGTGCAAAAGTGGTTTCCTGCACCAACACAAGTGCGAAAAGTGGTTTTTCAACACTAACTCAAGTGCGAAAAGTGGTTTTTCAACATTAACACAAGTGCGAAAAGTGGTTTTTCAACACTAACACAAGTGCGAAAAGTGGTTTTTCAACACTATCACAAGTGCCAAAAGTGTTTTTTCCACACTAATACAAGTGCAAAAGTGGTTTCCTGCACCAACACAAGTGCGAAAAGTGGTTTTTCAACACTAACACAAATGCGAAAAGTGGTTTTCCAACACTAACACAAGTGCGAAAAGTGGTTTTTCCACACTAATACAAGTGCAATAGTGGTTTCCTGCACCAACACAAGTGCGAAAAGTGGTTTTTCAACACTATCAAAAGTGCAAAAAGTGTTTTTTCCACACTAATACAAGTGCAAAAGTGGTTTCCTGCACCAACACAAGTGCGAAAAGTGGTTTTTCAACACTAACACAAGTGCGAAAAGTGGTTTTTCAACACTAACACAAGTGCGAAAAGTGGTTTTTCAACACTAACACAAGTGCGAAAAGTGTTTTTTCCACACTAATACAAGTGCAAAAGTGGTTTCCTGCACCAACACAAGTGCGAAAAGTGGTTTTTTCAACACTAACACAAGTGCGAAAAGTGGCTTTTCAACACTAACACAAGTGCGAAAAGTGGTTTTTCCACACTAATACAAGTGCAAAAGTGGTTTCCTGCACCAACACAAGTGCGAAAAGTGGTTTTTCAACACTAACACAAGTGCGAAAAGTGGTTTTTCAACACTAACACAAGTGCGAAAAGTGGTTTTTCAACACTAACACAAGTGCGAAAAGTGTTTTTTCCACACTAATACAAGTGCAAAAGTGGTTTCCTGCACCAACACAAGTGCGAAAGGTGGTTTTTCAACACTAACACAAGTGCGAAAAGTGGTTTTTCAACACTATGACAAGTGCAAAAAGTGTTTTTTCCACACTCATACAAGTGCAAAAGTGGTTTCCTGCACCAACACAAGTGCGAAAAGTGGTTTTTCAACACTAACTCAAGTGCGAAAAGTGGTTTTTCAACACTAACACAAGTGCGAAAAGTGTTTTTTCCACACTAATACAAGTGCAAAAGTGGTTTCCTGCACCAACACAAGTGCGAAAGGTGGTTTTTCAACACTAACACAAGTGCGAAAAGTGGTTTTTCAACACTATCACAAGTGCAAAAAGTGTTTTTTCCACACTAATACAAGTGCAAAAGTGGTTTCCTGCACCAACACAAGTGCGAAAAGTGGTTTTTCAACACTAACACAAGTGCGATAAGTGGTTTTTCAACACTAACACAAGTGCGAAAAGTGGTTTTTCAACACTAACACAAGTGCGAAAAGTGATTTTTCCACACTAATACAAGTGCAAAAGTGGTTTCCTGCACCAACACAAGTGCGAAAAGTGGTTTTTCAACACTAACAAAAGTGCGAAAAGTGGTTTTTCAACACTATCACAAGTGCAAAAAGTCTTTATTCCACACTAATACAAGTGCAAAAGTGGTTTCCTGCACCAACACAAGTGCGAAAAGTGGTTTTTCAACACTAACACAAGTGCGAAAAGTGGCTTTTCAACACTAACACAAGTGCGAAAAGTGGTTTTTCCACACTAATACAAGTGCAAAAGTGGTTTCCTGCACCAACACAAGTGCGAAAAGTGGTTTTTCAACACTAACACGAGTGCGAAAAGTGGTTTTTCAACACTAACACAAGTGCGAAAAGTTGTTTTTTCAACACTAACACAAGTGCGAAAAGTGTTTTTTCCACACTAATACAAGTGCAAAAGTGGTTTCCTGCACCAACACAAGTGCGAAAAGTGGTTTTTCAACACTAACACAAGTGCGAATAGTGGTTTTTCAACACTATGACAAGTGCAAAAAGTGTTTTTTCCACACTCATACAAGTGCAAAAGTGGTTTCCTGCACCAACACAAGTGCGAAAAGTGGTTTTTCAACACTAACTCAAGTGCGAAAAGTGGTTTTTCAACATTAACACAAGTGCGAAAAGTGGTTTTTCAACACTAACACAAGTGCGAAAAGTGGTTTTTCAACACTATCACAAGTGCCAAAAGTGTTTTTTCCACACTAATACAAGTGCAAAAGTGGTTTCCTGCACCAACACAAGTGCGAAAAGTGGTTTTTCAACACTAACACAAATGCGAAAAGTGGTTTTCCAACACTAACACAAGTGCGAAAAGTGGTTTTTCCACACTAATACAAGTGCAATAGTGGTTTCCTGCACCAACACAAGTGCGAAAAGTGGTTTTTCAACACTATCAAAAGTGCAAAAAGTGTTTTTTCCACACTAATACAAGTGCAAAAGTGGTTTCCTGCACCAACACAAGTGCGAAAAGTGGTTTTTCAACACTAACACAAGTGCGAAAAGTGGTTTTTCAACACTAACACAAGTGCGAATAGTGGTTTTTCAACACTAACACAAGTGCGAAAAGTGTTTTTTCCACACTAATACAAGTGCAAAAGTGGTTTCCTGCACCAACACAAGTGCGAAAAGTGGTTTTTTCAACACTAACACAAGTGCGAAAAGTGGCTTTTCAACACTAACACAAGTGCGAAAAGTGGTTTTTCCACACTAATACAAGTGCAAAAGTGGTTTCCTGCACCAACACAAGTGCGAAAAGTGGTTTTTCAACACTAACACAAGTGCGAAAAGTGGTTTTTCAACACTAACACAAGTGCGAAAAGTGGTTTTTCAACACTAACACAAGTGCGAAAAGTGTTTTTTCCACACTAATACAAGTGCAAAAGTGGTTTCCTGCACCAACACAAGTGCGAAAGGTGGTTTTTCAACACTAACACAAGTGCGAAAAGTGGTTTTTCAACACTATGACAAGTGCAAAAAGTGTTTTTTCCACACTCATACAAGTGCAAAAGTGGTTTCCTGCACCAACACAAGTGCGAAAAGTGGTTTTTCAACACTAACTCAAGTGCGAAAAGTGGTTTTTCAACACTAACACAAGTGCGAAAAGTGGTTTTTCAACACTATCACAAGTGCCAAAAGTGTTTTTTCCACACTAATACAAGTGCAAAAGTGGTTTCCTGCACCAACACAAGTGCGAAAAGTGGTTTTTCAACACTAACACAAATGCGAAAAGTGGTTTTCCAACACTAACACAAGTGCGAAAAGTGGTTTTTCCACACTAATACAAGTGCAATAGTGGTATCCTGCACCAACACAAGTGCGGAAAGTGGTTTTTCAACACTATCAAAAGTGCAAAAAGTGTTTTTTCCACACTAATACAAGTGCAAAAGTGGTTTCCTGCACCAACACAAGTGCGAAAAGTGGTTTTTCAACACTAACACAAGTGCGAAAAGTGGTTTTTCAACACTAACACAAGTGCGAAAAGTGGTTTTTCAACACTAACACAAGTGCGAAAAGTGTTTTTTCCACACTAATACAAGTGCAAAAGTGGTTTCCTGCACCAACACAAGTGCGAAAAGTGGTTTTTCAACACTAACACAAGTGCGAAAAGTGGTTTTTCAACACTAACACAAGTGCGAAAAGTGGTTTTTCAACACTATCACAAGTGCAAAAAGTGTTTTTTCCACACTAATACAAGTGCAAAAGTGGTTTCCTGCACCAACACAAGTGCGAAAAGTGGTTTTTCAACACTAACACAAGTGCGATAAGTGGTTTTTCAACACTAACACAAGTGCGAAAAGTGGTTTTTCAACACTATCACAAGTGCAAAAGTGGTTTCCTGCACCAACACAAGTGCGAAAAGTGGTTTTTCAACACTAACAAAAGTGCGAAAAGTGGTTTTTCAACACTATCACAAGTGCAAAAAGTCTTTATTCCACACTAATGCAAGTGAAAAAGTGGTTTCCTGCACCAACACAAGTGCGAAAAGTGGTTTTTCAACACTAACACAAGTGCGAAAAGTGGCTTTTCAACACTAACACAAGTGCGAAAAGTGGTTTTTCCACACTAATACAAGTGCAAAAGTGGTTTCCTGCAACAACACAAGTGCGAAAAGTGGTTTTTCAACACTAACACAAGTGCGAAAAGTGGTTTTTCAACACTAACACAAGTGCGAAAAGTGGTTTTTCAACACTAACACAAGTGCGAAAAGTGTTTTTTCCACACTAATACAAGTGCAAAAGTGGTTTCCTGCACCAACACAAGTGCGAAAGGTGGTTTTTCAACACTAACACAAGTGCGAAAAGTGGTTTTTCAACACTATGACAAGTGCAAAAAGTGTTTTTTCCACACTCATACAAGTGCAAAAGTGGTTTCCTGCACCAACACAAGTGCGAAAAGTGGTTTTTCAACACTAACTCAAGTGCGAAAAGTGGTTTTTCAACACTAACACAAGTGCGAAAAGTGGTTTTTCAACACTATCACAAGTGCCAAAAGTGTTTTTTCCACACTAATACAAGTGCAAAAGTGGTTTCCTGCACCAACACAAGTGCGAAAAGTGGTTTTTCAACACTAACACAAATGCGAAAAGTGGTTTTCCAACACTAACACAAGTGCGAAAAGTGGTTTTTCCACACTAATACAAGTGCAATAGTGGTATCCTGCACCAACACAAGTGCGAAAAGTGGTTTTTCAACACTATCAAAAGTGCAAAAAGTGTTTTTCCACACTAATACAAGTGCAAAAGTGGTTTCCTGCACCAACACAAGTGCGAAAAGTGGTTTTTCAACACTAACACAAGTGCGAAAAGTGGTTTTTCAACACTAACACAAGTGCGAAAAGTGGTTTTTCAACACTAACACAAGTGCGAAAAGTGTTTTTTCCACACTAATACAAGTGCAAAAGTGGTTTCCTGCACCAACACAAGTGCGAAAAGTGGTTTTTCAACACTAACACAAGTGCGAAAAGTGGTTTTTCAACACTAACACAAGTGCGAAAAGTGGTTTTTCAACACTATCACAAGTGCAAAAAGTGTTTTTTCCACACTAATACAAGTGCAAAAGTGGTTTCCTGCACCAACACAAGTGCGAAAAGTGGTTTTTCAACACTAACACAAGTGCCAAAAGTGTTTTTTCCACACTAATACAAGTGCAAAAGTGGTTTCCTGCACCAACACAAGTGCGAAAAGTGGTTTTTCAACACTAACACAAATGCGAAAAGTGGTTTTCCAACACTAACACAAGTGCGAAAAGTGGTTTTTCCACACTAATACAAGTGCAATAGTGGTTTCCTGCACCAACACAAGTGCGAAAAGTGGTTTTTCAACACTATCAAAAGTGCAAAAAGTGTTTTTTCCACACTAATACAAGTGCAAAAGTGGTTTCCTGCACCAACACAAGTGCGAAAAGTGGTTTTTCAACACTAACACAAGTGCGAAAAGTGGTTTTTCAACACTAACACAAGTGCGAATAGTGGTTTTTCAACACTAACACAAGTGCGAAAAGTGTTTTTTCCACACTAATACAAGTGCAAAAGTGGTTTCCTGCACCAACACAAGTGCGAAAAGTGGTTTTTTCAACACTAACACAAGTGCGAAAAGTGGCTTTTCAACACTAACACAAGTGCGAAAAGTGGTTTTTCCACACTAATACAAGTGCAAAAGTGGTTTCCTGCACCAACACAAGTGCGAAAAGTGGTTTTTCAACACTAACACAAGTGCGAAAAGTGGTTTTTCAACACTAACACAAGTGCGAAAAGTGGTTTTTCAACACTAACACAAGTGCGAAAAGTGTTTTTTCCACACTAATACAAGTGCAAAAGTGGTTTCCTGCACCAACACAAGTGCGAAAGGTGGTTTTTCAACACTAACACAAGTGCGAAAAGTGGTTTTTCAACACTATGACAAGTGCAAAAAGTGTTTTTTCCACACTCATACAAGTGCAAAAGTGGTTTCCTGCACCAACACAAGTGCGAAAAGTGGTTTTTCAACACTAACTCAAGTGCGAAAAGTGGTTTTTCAACACTAACACAAGTGCGAAAAGTGGTTTTTCAACACTATCACAAGTGCCAAAAGTGTTTTTTCCACACTAATACAAGTGCAAAAGTGGTTTCCTGCACCAACACAAGTGCGAAAAGTGGTTTTTCAACACTAACACAAATGCGAAAAGTGGTTTTCCAACACTAACACAAGTGCGAAAAGTGGTTTTTCCACACTAATACAAGTGCAATAGTGGTATCCTGCACCAACACAAGTGCGGAAAGTGGTTTTTCAACACTATCAAAAGTGCAAAAAGTGTTTTTTCCACACTAATACAAGTGCAAAAGTGGTTTCCTGCACCAACACAAGTGCGAAAAGTGGTTTTTCAACACTAACACAAGTGCGAAAAGTGGTTTTTCAACACTAACACAAGTGCGAAAAGTGGTTTTTCAACACTAACACAAGTGCGAAAAGTGTTTTTTCCACACTAATACAAGTGCAAAAGTGGTTTCCTGCACCAACACAAGTGCGAAAAGTGGTTTTTCAACACTAACACAAGTGCGAAAAGTGGTTTTTCAACACTAACACAAGTGCGAAAAGTGGTTTTTCAACACTATCACAAGTGCAAAAAGTGTTTTTTCCACACTAATACAAGTGCAAAAGTGGTTTCCTGCACCAACACAAGTGCGAAAAGTGGTTTTTCAACACTAACACAAGTGCGATAAGTGGTTTTTCAACACTAACACAAGTGCGAAAAGTGGTTTTTCAACACTATCACAAGTGCAAAAGTGGTTTCCTGCACCAACACAAGTGCGAAAAGTGGTTTTTCAACACTAACAAAAGTGCGAAAAGTGGTTTTTCAACACTATCACAAGTGCAAAAAGTCTTTATTCCACACTAATGCAAGTGAAAAAGTGGTTTCCTGCACCAACACAAGTGCGAAAAGTGGTTTTTCAACACTAACACAAGTGCGAAAAGTGGCTTTTCAACACTAACACAAGTGCGAAAAGTGGTTTTTCCACACTAATACAAGTGCAAAAGTGGTTTCCTGCAACAACACAAGTGCGAAAAGTGGTTTTTCAACACTAACACAAGTGCGAAAAGTGGTTTTTCAACACTAACACAAGTGCGAAAAGTGGTTTTTCAACACTAACACAAGTGCGAAAAGTGTTTTTTCCACACTAATACAAGTGCAAAAGTGGTTTCCTGCACCAACACAAGTGCGAAAAGTGGTTTTTCAACACTAACACAAATGCGAAAAGTGGTTTTCCAACACTAACACAAGTGCGAAAAGTGGTTTTTCCACACTAATACAAGTGCAATAGTGGTATCCTGCACCAACACAAGTGCGAAAAGTGGTTTTTCAACACTATCAAAAGTGCAAAAAGTGTTTTTCCACACTAATACAAGTGCAAAAGTGGTTTCCTGCACCAACACAAGTGCGAAAAGTGGTTTTTCAACACTAACACAAGTGCGAAAAGTGGTTTTTCAACACTAACACAAGTGCGAAAAGTGGTTTTTCAACACTAACACAAGTGCGAAAAGTGTTTTTTCCACACTAATACAAGTGCAAAAGTGGTTTCCTGCACCAACACAAGTGCGAAAAGTGGTTTTTCAACACTAACACAAGTGCGAAAAGTGGTTTTTCAACACTAACACAAGTGCGAAAAGTGGTTTTTCAACACTATCACAAGTGCAAAAAGTGTTTTTTCCACACTAATACAAGTGCAAAAGTGGTTTCCTGCACCAACACAAGTGCGAAAAGTGGTTTTTCAACACTAACACAAGTGCCAAAAGTGTTTTTTCCACACTAATACAAGTGCAAAAGTGGTTTCCTGCACCAACACAAGTGCGAAAAGTGGTTTTTCAACACTAACACAAATGCGAAAAGTGGTTTTCCAACACTAACACAAGTGCGAAAAGTGGTTTTTCCACACTAATACAAGTGCAATAGTGGTTTCCTGCACCAACACAAGTGCGAAAAGTGGTTTTTCAACACTATCAAAAGTGCAAAAAGTGTTTTTTCCACACTAATACAAGTGCAAAAGTGGTTTCCTGCACCAACACAAGTGCGAAAAGTGGTTTTTCAACACTAACACAAGTGCGAAAAGTGGTTTTTCAACACTAACACAAGTGCGAATAGTGGTTTTTCAACACTAACACAAGTGCGAAAAGTGTTTTTTCCACACTAATACAAGTGCAAAAGTGGTTTCCTGCACCAACACAAGTGCGAAAAGTGGTTTTTTCAACACTAACACAAGTGCGAAAAGTGGCTTTTCAACACTAACACAAGTGCGAAAAGTGGTTTTTCCACACTAATACAAGTGCAAAAGTGGTTTCCTGCACCAACACAAGTGCGAAAAGTGGTTTTTCAACACTAACACAAGTGCGAAAAGTGGTTTTTCAACACTAACACAAGTGCGAAAAGTGGTTTTTCAACACTAACACAAGTGCGAAAAGTGTTTTTTCCACACTAATACAAGTGCAAAAGTGGTTTCCTGCACCAACACAAGTGCGAAAGGTGGTTTTTCAACACTAACACAAGTGCGAAAAGTGGTTTTTCAACACTATGACAAGTGCAAAAAGTGTTTTTTCCACACTCATACAAGTGCAAAAGTGGTTTCCTGCACCAACACAAGTGCGAAAAGTGGTTTTTCAACACTAACTCAAGTGCGAAAAGTGGTTTTTCAACACTAACACAAGTGCGAAAAGTGGTTTTTCAACACTATCACAAGTGCCAAAAGTGTTTTTTCCACACTAATACAAGTGCAAAAGTGGTTTCCTGCACCAACACAAGTGCGAAAAGTGGTTTTTCAACACTAACACAAATGCGAAAAGTGGTTTTCCAACACTAACACAAGTGCGAAAAGTGGTTTTTCCACACTAATACAAGTGCAATAGTGGTATCCTGCACCAACACAAGTGCGGAAAGTGGTTTTTCAACACTATCAAAAGTGCAAAAAGTGTTTTTTCCACACTAATACAAGTGCAAAAGTGGTTTCCTGCACCAACACAAGTGCGAAAAGTGGTTTTTCAACACTAACACAAGTGCGAAAAGTGGTTTTTCAACACTAACACAAGTGCGAAAAGTGGTTTTTCAACACTAACACAAGTGCGAAAAGTGTTTTTTCCACACTAATACAAGTGCAAAAGTGGTTTCCTGCACCAACACAAGTGCGAAAAGTGGTTTTTCAACACTAACACAAGTGCGAAAAGTGGTTTTTCAACACTAACACAAGTGCGAAAAGTGGTTTTTCAACACTATCACAAGTGCAAAAAGTGTTTTTTCCACACTAATACAAGTGCAAAAGTGGTTTCCTGCACCAACACAAGTGCGAAAAGTGGTTTTTCAACACTAACACAAGTGCGATAAGTGGTTTTTCAACACTAACACAAGTGCGAAAAGTGGTTTTTCAACACTATCACAAGTGCAAAAGTGGTTTCCTGCACCAACACAAGTGCGAAAAGTGGTTTTTCAACACTAACAAAAGTGCGAAAAGTGGTTTTTCAACACTATCACAAGTGCAAAAAGTCTTTATTCCACACTAATGCAAGTGAAAAAGTGGTTTCCTGCACCAACACAAGTGCGAAAAGTGGTTTTTCAACACTAACACAAGTGCGAAAAGTGGCTTTTCAACACTAACACAAGTGCGAAAAGTGGTTTTTCCACACTAATACAAGTGCAAAAGTGGTTTCCTGCAACAACACAAGTGCGAAAAGTGGTTTTTCAACACTAACACAAGTGCGAAAAGTGGTTTTTCAACACTAACACAAGTGCGAAAAGTGGTTTTTCAACACTAACACAAGTGCGAAAAGTGTTTTTTCCACACTAATACAAGTGCAAAAGTGGTTTCCTGCACCAACACAAGTGCGAAAGGTGGTTTTTCAACACTAACACAAGTGCGAAAAGTGGTTTTTCAACACTATGACAAGTGCAAAAAGTGTTTTTTCCACACTCATACAAGTGCAAAAGTGGTTTCCTGCACCAACACAAGTGCGAAAAGTGGTTTTTCAACACTAACTCAAGTGCGAAAAGTGGTTTTTCAACACTAACACAAGTGCGAAAAGTGGTTTTTCAACACTATCACAAGTGCCAAAAGTGTTTTTTCCACACTAATACAAGTGCAAAAGTGGTTTCCTGCACCAACACAAGTGCGAAAAGTGGTTTTTCAACACTAACACAAATGCGAAAAGTGGTTTTCCAACACTAACACAAGTGCGAAAAGTGGTTTTTCCACACTAATACAAGTGCAATAGTGGTATCCTGCACCAACACAAGTGCGAAAAGTGGTTTTTCAACACTATCAAAAGTGCAAAAAGTGTTTTTCCACACTAATACAAGTGCAAAAGTGGTTTCCTGCACCAACACAAGTGCGAAAAGTGGTTTTTCAACACTAACACAAGTGCGAAAAGTGGTTTTTCAACACTAACACAAGTGCGAAAAGTGGTTTTTCAACACTAACACAAGTGCGAAAAGTGTTTTTTCCACACTAATACAAGTGCAAAAGTGGTTTCCTGCACCAACACAAGTGCGAAAAGTGGTTTTTCAACACTAACACAAGTGCGAAAAGTGGTTTTTCAACACTAACACAAGTGCGAAAAGTGGTTTTTCAACACTATCACAAGTGCAAAAAGTGTTTTTTCCACACTAATACAAGTGCAAAAGTGGTTTCCTGCACCAACACAAGTGCGAAAAGTGGTTTTTCAACACTAACACAAGTGCGATAAGTGGTTTTTCAACACTAACACAAGTGCGAAAAGTGGTTTTTCAACACTAACACAAGTGCGAAAAGTGATTTTTCCACACTAATACAAGTGCAAAAGTGGTTTCCTGCACCAACACAAGTGCGAAAAGTGGTTTTTCAACACTAACACAAGTGCGAAAAGTGGTTTTTCAACACTATCACAAGTGCAAAAGTGGTTTCCTGCACCAACACAAGTGCGAAAAGTGGTTTTTCAACACTAACAAAAGTGCGAAAAGTGGTTTTTCAACACTATCACAAGTGCAAAAAGTCTTTATTCCACACTAATACAAGTGAAAAAGTGGTTTCCTGCACCAACACAAGTGCGAAAAGTGGTTTTTCAACACTAACACAAATGCGAAAAGTGGTTTTCCAACACTAACACAAGTGCGAAAAGTGGTTTTTCCACACTAATACAAGTGCAATAGTGGTTTCCTGCACCAACACAAGTGCGAAAAGTGGTTTTTCAACACTATCAAAAGTGCAAAAAGTGTTTTTTCCACACTAATACAAGTGCAAAAGTGGTTTCCTGCACCAACACAAGTGCGAAAAGTGGTTTTTCAACACTAACACAAGTGCGAAAAGTGGTTTTTCAACACTAACACAAGTGCGAATAGTGGTTTTTCAACACTAACACAAGTGCGAAAAGTGTTTTTTCCACACTAATACAAGTGCAAAAGTGGTTTCCTGCACCAACACAAGTGCGAAAAGTGGTTTTTTCAACACTAACACAAGTGCGAAAAGTGGCTTTTCAACACTAACACAAGTGCGAAAAGTGGTTTTTCCACA
This sequence comes from Myxine glutinosa, assembly GCF_964187855.1. Taxonomy (NCBI): domain Eukaryota; kingdom Metazoa; phylum Chordata; class Myxini; order Myxiniformes; family Myxinidae; genus Myxine; species Myxine glutinosa. The sequence continues at coordinate 29,908 of NW_027619372.1, forward strand.
CTAATACAAGTGCAAAAGTGGTTTCCTGCACCAACACAAGTGCGAAAAGTGGTTTTTCAACACTAACACAAGTGCGAAAAGTGGTTTTTCAACACTAACACAAGTGCGAAAAGTGGTTTTTCAACACTAACACAAGTGCGAAAAGTGTTTTTTCCACACTAATACAAGTGCAAAAGTGGTTTCCTGCACCAACACAAGTGCGAAAGGTGGTTTTTCAACACTAACACAAGTGCGAAAAGTGGTTTTTCAACACTATGACAAGTGCAAAAAGTGTTTTTTCCACACTCATACAAGTGCAAAAGTGGTTTCCTGCACCAACACAAGTGCGAAAAGTGGTTTTTCAACACTAACTCAAGTGCGAAAAGTGGTTTTTCAACACTAACACAAGTGCGAAAAGTGGTTTTTCAACACTATCACAAGTGCCAAAAGTGTTTTTTCCACACTAATACAAGTGCAAAAGTGGTTTCCTGCACCAACACAAGTGCGAAAAGTGGTTTTTCAACACTAACACAAATGCGAAAAGTGGTTTTCCAACACTAACACAAGTGCGAAAAGTGGTTTTTCCACACTAATACAAGTGCAATAGTGGTATCCTGCACCAACACAAGTGCGAAAAGTGGTTTTTCAACACTATCAAAAGTGCAAAAAGTGTTTTTTCCACACTAATACAAGTGCAAAAGTGGTTTCCTGCACCAACACAAGTGCGAAAAGTGGTTTTTCAACACTAACACAAGTGCGAAAAGTGGTTTTTCAACACTAACACAAGTGCGAAAAGTGGTTTTTCAACACTAACACAAGTGCGAAAAGTGTTTTTTCCACACTAATACAAGTGCAAAAGTGGTTTCCTGCACCAACACAAGTGCGAAAAGTGGTTTTTCAACACTAACACAAGTGCGAAAAGTGGTTTTTCAACACTAACACAAGTGCGAAAAGTGGTTTTTCAACACTATCACAAGTGCAAAAAGTGTTTTTTCCACACTAATACAAGTGCAAAAGTGGTTTCCTGCACCAACACAAGTGCGAAAAGTGGTTTTTCAACACTAACACAAGTGCGATAAGTGGTTTTTCAACACTAACACAAGTGCGAAAAGTGGTTTTTCAACACTATCACAAGTGCAAAAGTGGTTTCCTGCACCAACACAAGTGCGAAAAGTGGTTTTTCAACACTAACAAAAGTGCGAAAAGTGGTTTTTCAACACTATCACAAGTGCAAAAAGTCTTTATTCCACACTAATGCAAGTGAAAAAGTGGTTTCCTGCACCAACACAAGTGCGAAAAGTGGTTTTTCAACACTAACACAAGTGCGAAAAGTGGTTTTTCCACACTAATACAAGTGCAAAAGTGGTTTCCTGCAACAACACAAGTGCGAAAAGTGGTTTTTCAACACTAACACAAGTGCGAAAAGTGGTTTTTCAACACTAACACAAGTGCGAAAAGTGGTTTTTCAACACTAACACAAGTGCGAAAAGTGTTTTTTCCACACTAATACAAGTGCAAAAGTGGTTTCCTGCACCAACACAAGTGCGAAAAGTGGTTTTTTCAACACTAACACAAGTGCGAAAAGTGGCTTTTCAACACTAACACAAGTGCGAAAAGTGGTTTTTCCACACTAATACAAGTGCAAAAGTGGTTTCCTGCACCAACACAAGTGCGAAAAGTGGTTTTTCAACACTAACACAAGTGCGAAAAGTGGTTTTTCAACACTAACACAAGTGCGAAAAGTGGTTTTTCAACACTAACACAAATGCGAAAAGTGGTTTTCCAACACTAACACAAGTGCGAAAAGTGGTTTTTCCACACTAATACAAGTGCAATAGTGGTATCCTGCACCAACACAAGTGCGAAAAGTGGTTTTTCAACACTATCAAAAGTGCAAAAAGTGTTTTTCCACACTAATACAAGTGCAAAAGTGGTTTCCTGCACCAACACAAGTGCGAAAAGTGGTTTTTCAACACTAACACAAGTGCGAAAAGTGGTTTTTCAACACTAACACAAGTGCGAAAAGTGGTTTTTCAACACTAACACAAGTGCGAAAAGTGTTTTTTCCACACTAATACAAGTGCAAAAGTGGTTTCCTGCACCAACACAAGTGCGAAAAGTGGTTTTTCAACACTAACACAAGTGCGAAAAGTGGTTTTTCAACACTAACACAAGTGCGAAAAGTGGTTTTTCAACACTATCACAAGTGCAAAAAGTGTTTTTTCCACACTAATACAAGTGCAAAAGTGGTTTCCTGCACCAACACAAGTGCGAAAAGTGGTTTTTCAACACTAACACAAGTGCGATAAGTGGTTTTTCAACACTAACACAAGTGCGAAAAGTGGTTTTTCAACACTAACACAAGTGCGAAAAGTGATTTTTCCACACTAATACAAGTGCAAAAGTGGTTTCCTGCACCAACACAAGTGCGAAAAGTGGTTTTTCAACACTAACACAAGTGCGAAAAGTGGTTTTTCAACACTATCACAAGTGCAAAAGTGGTTTCCTGCACCAACACAAGTGCGAAAAGTGGTTTTTCAACACTAACAAAAGTGCGAAAAGTGGTTTTTCAACACTATCACAAGTGCAAAAAGTCTTTATTCCACACTAATACAAGTGAAAAAGTGGTTTCCTGCACCAACACAAGTGCGAAAAGTGGTTTTTCAACACTAACACAAATGCGAAAAGTGGTTTTCCAACACTAACACAAGTGCGAAAAGTGGTTTTTCCACACTAATACAAGTGCAATAGTGGTTTCCTGCACCAACACAAGTGCGAAAAGTGGTTTTTCAACACTATCAAAAGTGCAAAAAGTGTTTTTTCCACACTAATACAAGTGCAAAAGTGGTTTCCTGCACCAACACAAGTGCGAAAAGTGGTTTTTCAACACTAACACAAGTGCGAAAAGTGGTTTTTCAACACTAACACAAGTGCGAATAGTGGTTTTTCAACACTAACACAAGTGCGAAAAGTGTTTTTTCCACACTAATACAAGTGCAAAAGTGGTTTCCTGCACCAACACAAGTGCGAAAAGTGGTTTTTTCAACACTAACACAAGTGCGAAAAGTGGCTTTTCAACACTAACACAAGTGCGAAAAGTGGTTTTTCCACACTAATACAAGTGCAAAAGTGGTTTCCTGCACCAACACAAGTGCGAAAAGTGGTTTTTCAACACTAACACAAGTGCGAAAAGTGGTTTTTCAACACTAACACAAGTGCGAAAAGTGGTTTTTCAACACTAACACAAGTGCGAAAAGTGTTTTTTCCACACTAATACAAGTGCAAAAGTGGTTTCCTGCACCAACACAAGTGCGAAAGGTGGTTTTTCAACACTAACACAAGTGCGAAAAGTGGTTTTTCAACACTATGACAAGTGCAAAAAGTGTTTTTTCCACACTCATACAAGTGCAAAAGTGGTTTCCTGCACCAACACAAGTGCGAAAAGTGGTTTTTCAACACTAACTCAAGTGCGAAAAGTGGTTTTTCAACACTAACACAAGTGCGAAAAGTGGTTTTTCAACACTATCACAAGTGCCAAAAGTGTTTTTTCCACACTAATACAAGTGCAAAAGTGGTTTCCTGCACCAACACAAGTGCGAAAAGTGGTTTTTCAACACTAACACAAATGCGAAAAGTGGTTTTCCAACACTAACACAAGTGCGAAAAGTGGTTTTTCCACACTAATACAAGTGCAATAGTGGTATCCTGCACCAACACAAGTGCGAAAAGTGGTTTTTCAACACTATCAAAAGTGCAAAAAGTGTTTTTTCCACACTAATACAAGTGCAAAAGTGGTTTCCTGCACCAACACAAGTGCGAAAAGTGGTTTTTCAACACTAACACAAGTGCGAAAAGTGGTTTTTCAACACTAACACAAGTGCGAAAAGTGGTTTTTCAACACTAACACAAGTGCGAAAAGTGTTTTTTCCACACTAATACAAGTGCAAAAGTGGTTTCCTGCACCAACACAAGTGCGAAAAGTGGTTTTTCAACACTAACACAAGTGCGAAAAGTGGTTTTTCAACACTAACACAAGTGCGAAAAGTGGTTTTTCAACACTATCACAAGTGCAAAAAGTGTTTTTTCCACACTAATACAAGTGCAAAAGTGGTTTCCTGCACCAACACAAGTGCGAAAAGTGGTTTTTCAACACTAACACAAGTGCGATAAGTGGTTTTTCAACACTAACACAAGTGCGAAAAGTGGTTTTTCAACACTATCACAAGTGCAAAAGTGGTTTCCTGCACCAACACAAGTGCGAAAAGTGGTTTTTCAACACTAACAAAAGTGCGAAAAGTGGTTTTTCAACACTATCACAAGTGCAAAAAGTCTTTATTCCACACTAATGCAAGTGAAAAAGTGGTTTCCTGCACCAACACAAGTGCGAAAAGTGGTTTTTCAACACTAACACAAGTGCGAAAAGTGGCTTTTCAACACTAACACAAGTGCGAAAAGTGGTTTTTCCACACTAATACAAGTGCAAAAGTGGTTTCCTGCAACAACACAAGTGCGAAAAGTGGTTTTTCAACACTAACACAAGTGCGAAAAGTGGTTTTTCAACACTAACACAAGTGCGAAAAGTGGTTTTTCAACACTAACACAAGTGCGAAAAGTGTTTTTCCACACTAATACAAGTGCAAAAGTGGTTTCCTGCACCAACACAAGTGCGAAAGGTGGTTTTTCAACACTAACACAAGTGCGAAAAGTGGTTTTTCAACACTATGACAAGTGCAAAAAGTGTTTTTTCCACACTCATACAAGTGCAAAAGTGGTTTCCTGCACCAACACAAGTGCGAAAAGTGGTTTTTCAACACTAACTCAAGTGCGAAAAGTGGTTTTTCAACACTAACACAAGTGCGAAAAGTGGTTTTTCAACACTATCACAAGTGCCAAAAGTGTTTTTTCCACACTAATACAAGTGCAAAAGTGGTTTCCTGCACCAACACAAGTGCGAAAAGTGGTTTTTCAACACTAACACAAATGTGAAAAGTGGTTTTCCAACACTAACACAAGTGCGAAAAGTGGTTTTTCCACACTAATACAAGTGCAATAGTGGTATCCTGCACCAACACAAGTGCGAAAAGTGGTTTTTCAACACTATCAAAAGTGCAAAAAGTGTTTTTCCACACTAATACAAGTGCAAAAGTGGTTTCCTGCACCAACACAAGTGCGAAAAGTGGTTTTTCAACACTAACACAAGTGCGAAAAGTGGTTTTTCAACACTAACACAAGTGCGAAAAGTGGTTTTTCAACACTAACACAAGTGCGAAAAGTGTTTTTTCCACACTAATACAAGTGTAAAAGTGGTTTCCTGCACCAACACAAGTGCGAAAAGTGGTTTTTCAACACTAACACAAGTGCGAAAAGTCGTTTTTCAACACTAACACAAGTGCGAAAAGTGGTTTTTCAACACTATCACAAGTGCAAAAAGTGTTTTTTCCACACTAATACAAGTGCAAAAGTGGTTTCCTGCACCAACACAAGTGCGAAAAGTGGTTTTTCAACACTAACACAAGTGCGATAAGTGGTTTTTCAACACTAACACAAGTGCGAAAAGTGGTTTTTCAACACTAACACAAGTGCGAAAAGTGATTTTTCCACACTAATACAAGTGCAAAAGTGGTTTCCTGCACCAACACAAGTGCGAAAAGTGGTTTTTCAACACTAACACAAGTGCGAAAAGTGGTTTTTCAACACTATCACAAGTGCAAAAGTGGTTTCCTGCACCAACACAAGTGCGAAAAGTGGTTTTTCAACACTAACAAAAGTGCGAAAAGTGGTTTTTCAACACTATCACAAGTGCAAAAAGTCTTTATTCCACACTAATACAAGTGAAAAAGTGGTTTCCTGCACCAACACAAGTGCGAAAAGTGGTTTTTCAACACTAACACAAGTGCGAAAAGTGGCTTTTCAACACTAACACAAGTGCGAAAAGTGGTTTTTCCACACTAATACAAGTGCAAAAGTGGTTTCCTGCACCAACACAAGTGCGAAAAGTGGTTTTTCAACACTAACACAAGTGCGAAAAGTGGTTTTTCAACACTAACACAAGTGCGAAAAGTGGTTTTTCAACACTAACACAAGTGCGAAAAGTGTTTTTTCCACACTAATACAAGTGCAAAAGTGGTTTCCTGCACCAACACAAGTGCGAAAGGTGGTTTTTCAACACTAACACAAGTGCGAAAAGTGGTTTTTCAACACTATGACAAGTGCAAAAAGTGTTTTTTCCACACTCATACAAGTGCAAAAGTGGTTTCCTGCACCAACACAAGTGCGAAAAGTGGTTTTTCAACACTAACTCAAGTGCGAAAAGTGGTTTTTCAACACTAACACAAATGCGAAAAGTGGTTTTCCAACACTAACACAAGTGCGAAAAGTGGTTTTTCCACACTAATACAAGTGCAATAGTGGTATCCTGCACCAACACAAGTGCGAAAAGTGGTTTTTCAACACTATCAAAAGTGCAAAAAGTGTTTTTTCCACACTAATACAAGTGCAAAAGTGGTTTCCTGCACCAACACAAGTGCGAAAAGTGGTTTTTCAACACTAACACAAGTGCGAAAAGTGGTTTTTCAACACTAACACAAGTGCGAAAAGTGGTTTTTCAACACTAACACATGTGCGAAAAGTGTTTTTTCCACACTAATACAAGTGCAAAAGTGGTTTCCTGCACCAACACAAGTGCGAAAAGTGGTTTTTCAACACTAACACAAGTGCGAAAAGTGGTTTTTCAACACTAACACAAGTGCGAAAAGTGGTTTTTCAACACTATCACAAGTGCAAAAAGTGTTTTTTCCACACTAATACAAGTGCAAAAGTGGTTTCCTGCACCAACACAAGTGCGAAAAGTGGTTTTTCAACACTAACACAAGTGCGATAAGTGGTTTTTCAACACTAACACAAGTGCGAAAAGTGGTTTTTCAACACTAACACAAGTGCGAAAAGTGATTTTTCCACACTAATACAAGTGCAAAAGTGGTTTCCTGCACCAACACAAGTGCGAAAAGTGGTTTTTCAACACTAACAAAAGTGCGAAAAGTGGTTTTTCAACACTATCACAAGTGCAAAAAGTCTTTATTCCACACTAATACAAGTGCAAAAGTGGTTTCCTGCACCAACACAAGTGCGAAAAGTGGTTTTTCAACACTAACACAAGTGCGAAAAGTGGCTTTTCAACACTAACACAAGTGCGAAAAGTGGTTTTTCCACACTAATACAAGTGCAAAAGTGGTTTCCTGCACCAACACAAGTGCGAAAAGTGGTTTTTCAACACTAACACGAGTGCGAAAAGTGGTTTTTCAACACTAACACAAGTGCGAAAAGTTGTTTTTTCAACACTAACACAAGTGCGAAAAGTGTTTTTTCCACACTAATACAAGTGCAAAAGTGGTTTCCTGCACCAACACAAGTGCGAAAAGTGGTTTTTCAACACTAACACAAGTGCGAATAGTGGTTTTTCAACACTATGACAAGTGCAAAAAGTGTTTTTTCCACACTCATACAAGTGCAAAAGTGGTTTCCTGCACCAACACAAGTGCGAAAAGTGGTTTTTCAACACTAACTCAAGTGCGAAAAGTGGTTTTTCAACATTAACACAAGTGCGAAAAGTGGTTTTTCAACACTAACACAAGTGCGAAAAGTGGTTTTTCAACACTATCACAAGTGCCAAAAGTGTTTTTTCCACACTAATACAAGTGCAAAAGTGGTTTCCTGCACCAACACAAGTGCGAAAAGTGGTTTTTCAACACTAACACAAATGCGAAAAGTGGTTTTCCAACACTAACACAAGTGCGAAAAGTGGTTTTTCCACACTAATACAAGTGCAATAGTGGTTTCCTGCACCAACACAAGTGCGAAAAGTGGTTTTTCAACACTATCAAAAGTGCAAAAAGTGTTTTTTCCACACTAATACAAGTGCAAAAGTGGTTTCCTGCACCAACACAAGTGCGAAAAGTGGTTTTTCAACACTAACACAAGTGCGAAAAGTGGTTTTTCAACACTAACACAAGTGCGAAAAGTGGTTTTTCAACACTAACACAAGTGCGAAAAGTGTTTTTTCCACACTAATACAAGTGCAAAAGTGGTTTCCTGCACCAACACAAGTGCGAAAAGTGGTTTTTTCAACACTAACACAAGTGCGAAAAGTGGCTTTTCAACACTAACACAAGTGCGAAAAGTGGTTTTTCCACACTAATACAAGTGCAAAAGTGGTTTCCTGCACCAACACAAGTGCGAAAAGTGGTTTTTCAACACTAACACAAGTGCGAAAAGTGGTTTTTCAACACTAACACAAGTGCGAAAAGTGGTTTTTCAACACTAACACAAGTGCGAAAAGTGTTTTTTCCACACTAATACAAGTGCAAAAGTGGTTTCCTGCACCAACACAAGTGCGAAAAGTGGTTTTTTCAACACTAACACAAGTGCGAAAAGTGGCTTTTCAACACTAACACAAGTGCGAAAAGTGGTTTTTCCACACTAATACAAGTGCAAAAGTGGTTTCCTGCACCAACACAAGTGCGAAAAGTGGTTTTTCAACACTAACACAAGTGCGAAAAGTGGTTTTTCAACACTAACACAAGTGCGAAAAGTGGTTTTTCAACACTAACACAAGTGCGAAAAGTGTTTTTTCCACACTAATACAAGTGCAAAAGTGGTTTCCTGCACCAACACAAGTGCGAGAGGTGGTTTTTCAACACTAACACAAGTGCGAAAAGTGGTTTTTCAACACTAAGACAAGTGCAAAAAGTGTTTTTTCCACACTCATACAAGTGCAAAAGTGGTTTCCTGCACCAACACAAGTGCGAAAAGTGGTTTTTCAACACTAACTCAAGTGCGAAAAGTGGTTTTTCAACACTAACACAAGTGCGAAAAGTGGTTTTTCAACACTATCACAAGTGCCAAAAGTGTTTTTTCCACACTAATACAAGTGCAAAAGTGGTTTCCTGCACCAACACAAGTGCGAAAAGTGGTTTTTCAACACTAACACAAATGCGAAAAGTGGTTTTCCAACACTAACACAAGTGCGAAAAGTGGTTTTTCCACACTAATACAAGTGCAATAGTGGTATCCTGCACCAACACAAGTGCGAAAAGTGGTTTTTCAACACTATCAAAAGTGCAAAAAGTGTTTTTTCCACACTAATACAAGTGCAAAAGTGGTTTCCTGCACCAACACAAGTGCGAAAAGTGGTTTTTCAACACTAACACAAGTGCGAAAAGTGGTTTTTCAACACTAACACAAGTGCGAAAAGTGGTTTTTCAACACTAACACAAGTGCGAAAAGTGTTTTTTCCACACTAATACAAGTGCAAAAGTGGTTTCCTGCACCAACACAAGTGCGAAAAGTGGTTTTTCAACACTAACACAAGTGCGAAAAGTGGTTTTTCAACACTAACACAAGTGCGAAAAGTGGTTTTTCAACACTATCACAAGTGCAAAAAGTGTTTTTTCCACACTAATACAAGTGCAAAAGTGGTTTCCTGCACCAACACAAGTGCGAAAAGTGGTTTTTCAACACTAACACAAGTGCGATAAGTGGTTTTTCAACACTAACACAAGTGCGAAAAGTGGTTTTTCAACACTAACACAAGTGCGAAAAGTGATTTTTCCACACTAATACAAGTGCAAAAGTGGTTTCCTGCACCAACACAAGTGCGAAAAGTGGTTTTTCAACACTAACAAAAGTGCGAAAAGTGGTTTTTCAACACTATCACAAGTGCAAAAAGTCTTTATTCCACACTAATACAAGTGCAAAAGTGGTTTCCTGCACCAACACAAGTGCGAAAAGTGGTTTTTCAACACTAACACAAGTGCGAAAAGTGGCTTTTCAACACTAACACAAGTGCGAAAAGTGGTTTTTCCACACTAATACAAGTGCAAAAGTGGTTTCCTGCACCAACACAAGTGCGAAAAGTGGTTTTTCAACACTAACACGAGTGCGAAAAGTGGTTTTTCAACACTAACACAAGTGCGAAAAGTGGTTTTTCAACACTAACACAAGTGCGAAAAGTGTTTTTTCCACACTAATACAAGTGCAAAAGTGGTTTCCTGCACCAACACAAGTGCGAAAAGTGGTTTTTCAACACTAACACAAGTGCGAATAGTGGTTTTTCAACACTATGACAAGTGCAAAAAGTGTTTTTTCCACACTCATACAAGTGCAAAAGTGGTTTCCTGCACCAACACAAGTGCGAAAAGTGGTTTTTCAACACTAACTCAAGTGCGAAAAGTGGTTTTTCAACATTAACACAAGTGCGAAAAGTGGTTTTTCAACACTAACACAAGTGCGAAAAGTGGTTTTTCAACACTATCACAAGTGCCAAAAGTGTTTTTTCCACACTAATACAAGTGCAAAAGTGGTTTCCTGCACCAACACAGGTGCGAAAAGTGGTTTTTCAACACTAACACAAATGCGAAAAGTGGTTTTCCAACACTAACACAAGTGCGAAAAGTGGTTTTTCGACACTAATACAAGTGCAATAGTGGTTTCCTGCACCAACACAAGTGCGAAAAGTGGTTTTTCAACACTATCAAAAGTGCAAAAAGTGTTTTTTCCACACTAATACAAGTGCAAAAGTGGTTTCCTGCACCAACACAAGTGCGAAAAGTGGTTTTTCAACACTAACACAAGTGCGAAAAGTGGTTTTTCAACACTAACACAAGTGCGAAAAGTGGTTTTTCAACACTAACACAAGTGCGAAAAGTGTTTTTTCCACACTAATACAAGTGCAAAAGTGGTTTCCTGCACCAACACAAGTGCGAAAAGTGGTTTTTCAACACTAACACAAGTGCGAAAAGTGGTTTTTCAACACTAACACAAGTGCGAAAAGTGGTTTTTCAACACTATCACAAGTGCAAAAAGTGTTTTTTCCACACTAATACAAGTGCAAAAGTGGTTTCCTGCACCAACACATGTGCGAAAAGTGGTTTTTCAACACTAACACAAGTGCGAAAAGTGGTTTTTCAACACTAACACAAGTGCGAAAAGTGGTTTTTCCACACTAATACAAGTGCAAAAGTGGTCCCCTGCACCAACACAAGTGCGAAAAGTGGTTTTTCAACACTAACACAAGTGCGAAAAGTGGTTTTTCAACACTAACACAAGTGCAAAAAGTGTTTTTTCAACACTAACACAAGAGCGAAAAGTGTTTTTTCCACACTAATACAAGTGCAAAAGTGGTTTCCTGCACCAACACAAGTGCGAAAAGTGGTTTTTCAACACTAACACAAGTGCGATAAGTGGTTTTTCAACACTAACACAAGTGCGAAAAGTGGTTTTTCAACACTAACACAAGTGCGAAAAGTGATTTTTCCACACTAATACAAGTGCAAATGTGGTTTCCTGCATCAACACAAGTGCGAAAAGTGGTTTTTCAACACTAACAAAAGTGCGAAAAGTGGTTTTTCAACACTATCACAAGTGCAAAAAGTCTTTATTCCACACTAAAACAAGTGCAAAAGTGGTTTCCTGCACCAACACAAGTGCGAAAAGTGGCTTTTCAACACTAACACAAGTGTGAAAAGTGGTTTTTCCACACTAATACAAGTGCAAAAGTGGTTTCCTGCACCAACACAAGTGCGAAAAGTGGTTTTTCAACACTAACACAAGTACGAAAAGTGGTTTTTCAACACTAACACAAGTGCGAAAAGTGGTTTTTCAACACTAACACAAGTGCGAAAAGTGTTTTTTCCACACTAATACAAGTGCAAAAGTGGTTTCCTGCACCAACACAAGTGCGAAAAGTGGTTTTTCAACACTAACACAAGTGCGAAAAGTGGTTTTTCAACACTATGACAAGTGCAAAAAGTGTTTTTTCCACACTCATACAAGTGCAAAAGTGGTTTCCTGCACCAACACAAGTGCGAAAAGTGGTTTTTCAACACTAACTCAAGTGCGAAAAGTAGTTTTTCAACACTAACACAAGTGCGAAAAGTGGTTTTTCAACACTATCACAAGTGCAAAAAGTGTTTTTTCCACACTAATACAAGTGCAAAAGTGGTTTCCTGCACCAACACAAGTGCAAAAAGTGGTTTTTCAACACTAACACAAGTGCGAAAAGTGGTTTTTCAACACTATCACAAGTGCAAAAAGTGTTTTTCCACACTAATACAAGTGCAAAAGTGGTTTCCTGCTCCAACACAAGTGCAAAAAGTGGTTTTTCAACACTAACACAAGTGCGAAAAGTGGTTTTTCAACACTAACACAAGTGCGAAAAGTGGTTTTTCAACATTAACACAAGTGCGAAAAGTGGTTTTTCAACACTATCACAAGTGCAAAAAGTGTTTTTTCCACACTAATATAAGTGCAAAAGTGGTTTCCTGCACCAACACAAGTGCGAAAAGTGGTTTTTCAACACTAACACAAGTGCGAAAAGTGGTTTTTCAACACTACCACAAGTGCGATAAGTGGTTTTTCCACACTAATACAAGTGCAAAAGTGGTTTCCTGCACCAACACAAGTGCGAAAAGTGGATTTTCAACACTAACACAAGTGCAAAAAGTGGTTTTTCCACACTAATACAAGTGCAAAAGTGGTTTCCTGCACCAACACAAGTGCAAAAGTGGTTTCCTGCACCAACACAAGTGCGAAAAGTGGTTTTTCAACACTAACACAAGTGCGAAAAGTGGTTTTTCAACACTAACACAAGTGCGAAAAGTGGTTTTTCAACACTAACACAAGTGCGAAAAGTGTTTTTTCCACACTAATACAAGTGCAAAAGTGGTTTCCTGCACCAACACAAGTGCGAGAGGTGGTTTTTCAACACTAACACAAGTGCGAAAAGTGGTTTTTCAACACTAAGACAAGTGCAAAAAGTGTTTTTTCCACACTCATACAAGTGCAAAAGTGGTTTCCTGCACCAACACAAGTGCGAAAAGTGGTTTTTCAACACTAACTCAAGTGCGAAAAGTGGTTTTTCAACACTAACACAAGTGCGAAAAGTGGTTTTTCAACACTATCACAAGTGCCAAAAGTGTTTTTTCCACACTAATACAAGTGCAAAAGTGGTTTCCTGCACCAACACAAGTGCGAAAAGTGGTTTTTCAACACTAACACAAATGCGAAAAGTGGTTTTCCAACACTAACACAAGTGCGAAAAGTGGTTTTTCCACACTAATACAAGTGCAATAGTGGTATCCTGCACCAACACAAGTGCGAAAAGTGGTTTTTCAACACTATCAAAAGTGCAAAAAGTGTTTTTTCCACACTAATACAAGTGCAAAAGTGGTTTCCTGCACCAACACAAGTGCGAAAAGTGGTTTTTCAACACTAACACAAGTGCGAAAAGTGGTTTTTCAACACTAACACAAGTGCGAAAAGTGGTTTTTCAACACTAACACAAGTGCGAAAAGTGTTTTTTCCACACTAATACAAGTGCAAAAGTGGTTTCCTGCACCAACACAAGTGCGAAAAGTGGTTTTTCAACACTAACACAAGTGCGAAAAGTGGTTTTTCAACACTAACACAAGTGCGAAAAGTGGTTTTTCAACACTATCACAAGTGCAAAAAGTGTTTTTTCCACACTAATACAAGTGCAAAAGTGGTTTCCTGCACCAACACAAGTGCGAAAAGTGGTTTTTCAACACTAACACAAGTGCGATAAGTGGTTTTTCAACACTAACACAAGTGCGAAAAGTGGTTTTTCAACACTAACACAAGTGCGAAAAGTGATTTTTCCACACTAATACAAGTGCAAAAGTGGTTTCCTGCACCAACACAAGTGCGAAAAGTGGTTTTTCAACACTAACAAAAGTGCGAAAAGTGGTTTTTCAACACTATCACAAGTGCAAAAAGTCTTTATTCCACACTAATACAAGTGCAAAAGTGGTTTCCTGCACCAACACAAGTGCGAAAAGTGGTTTTTCAACACTAACACAAGTGCGAAAAGTGGCTTTTCAACACTAACACAAGTGCGAAAAGTGGTTTTTCCACACTAATACAAGTGCAAAAGTGGTTTCCTGCACCAACACAAGTGCGAAAAGTGGTTTTTCAACACTAACACGAGTGCGAAAAGTGGTTTTTCAACACTAACACAAGTGCGAAAAGTGGTTTTTCAACACTAACACAAGTGCGAAAAGTGTTTTTTCCACACTAATACAAGTGCAAAAGTGGTTTCCTGCACCAACACAAGTGCGAAAAGTGGTTTTTCAACACTAACACAAGTGCGAATAGTGGTTTTTCAACACTATGACAAGTGCAAAAAGTGTTTTTTCCACACTCATACAAGTGCAAAAGTGGTTTCCTGCACCAACACAAGTGCGAAAAGTGGTTTTTCAACACTAACTCAAGTGCGAAAAGTGGTTTTTCAACACTAACACAAGTGCAAAAAGTGGTTTTTCAACACTAACACAAGTGCGAAAAGTGGTTTTTCAACACTATCACAAGTGCCAAAAGTGTTTTTTCCACACTAATACAAGTGCAAAAGTGGTTTCCTGCACCAACACAGGTGCGAAAAGTGGTTTTTCAACACTAACACAAATGCGAAAAGTGGTTTTCCAACACTAACACAAGTGCGAAAAGTGGTTTTTCGACACTAATACAAGTGCAATAGTG
>NW_027619373.1:0-44384 GCF_964187855.1 Myxine glutinosa
CTTTTCGCACTTGTGTTGGTGCAGGAAACCACTTTTGCACTTGTATTAGTGTGGGAAAACCACTTTTCGCACTTGTGTTAGTGTTGAAAAACCACTTTTCGCACTTGTGTTAGTGTTGAAAAACCACTTTTCGCACTTGTGTTGGTGCAGGAAACCACTTTTGCACTTGTATTAGTGTGGAAAAAACACTTTTCGCACTTGTGTTAGTGTTGAAAAACCACTTTTCGCACTTGTGTTAGTGTTGAAAAACCACTTTTCGCACTTGTGTTGGTGCAGGAAACCACTTTTGCACTTGTATTAGTGTGGAAAAAACACTTTTTGCACTTGTGATAATGTTGAAAAATCACTTTTCACACTTGTGTTAGTGTTGAAAAACCACTTTTCGCACTTGTGTTGGTGCAGGAAACAACTTTTGCACTTGTATTAGTGTGGAAAAAGCACTTTTCGCACTTGTGTTAGTGTTGAAAAACCACTTTTCGCACTTGTGTTGGTGCAGGAAACCACTTTTGCACTTGTATTAGTGTTGAAAAAACACTTTTTGCACTTGTGATAGTGTTGAAAAACCACTTTTCGCACTTGTGTTAGTGTTGAAAAACCACTTTTCGCACTTGTGTTAGTGTTGAAAAACCACTTTTCGCACTTGTGTTAGTGTTGAAAAACCACTTTTCGCACTTGTGTTAGTGTTGAAAAACCACTTTTCGCACTTGTGTTGGTGCAGGAAACCACTTTTGCACTTGTAGTAGTGTGGAAAAAACACTTTTTGCACTTGTGTTGGTGCAGGAAACCACTTTTGCACTTGTATTAGTGTGGAAAAACCACTTTTCGCACTTGTGTTAGTGTTGAAAAACCACTTTTCGCACTTGTGTTAGTGTTGAAAAACCACTTTTCGCACTTGTGTTGGTGCAGGAAACCACTTTTGCACTTGTATTAGTGTGGAAAAAACACTTTTTGCACTTGTGATAGTGTTGAAAAACCACTTTTCGCACTTGTGTTAGTGTTGAAAAACCACTTTTCGCACTTGTGTTGGTGCAGGAAACCACTTTTGCACTTGTATTAGTGTGGTAAAAACACTTTTTGCACTTGTGATAGTGTTGAAAAACCACTTTTCGCACTTGTGTTCGTGTTGAAAAACCACTTTTCGCACTTGTGTTGGTGCAGGAAACCACTTTTGCACTTGTATTAGTGTGGGAAAACCACTTTTCGCACTTGTGTTAGTGTTGAAAAACCACTTTTCGCACTTGTGTTAGTGTTGAAAAACCACTTTTCGCACTTGTGTTGGTGCAGGAAACCACTTTTGCACTTGTATTAGTGTTGAAAAACCACTTTTCGCACTTGTGTTAGTGTTGAAAAACCACTTTTCGCACTTGTGTTGGTGCAGGAAACCACTTTTGCACTTGTATTAGTGTGGAAAAAACACTTTTCGCACTTGTGTTAGTGTTGAAAAACCACTTTTCGCACTTGTGTTGGTGCAGGAAACTACTTTTGCACTTGTATTAGTGTGGAAAAAACACTTTTTGCACTTGTGATAGTGTTGAAAAACCACTTTTCGCACTTGTGTTAGTGTTGAAAAACCACTTTTCGCACTTGTGTTAGTGTTGAAAAACCACTTTTCGCACTTGTGTTGGTGCAGGAAACCACTTTTGCACTTGTATTAGTGTGGAAAAAACACTTTTTGCACTTATGATAGTGTTGAAAAACCACTTTTCGCACTTGTATTAGTGTGGTAAAAACACTTTTTGCACTTGTGATAGTGTTGAAAAACCACTTTTTGCACTTGTGTTAGTGTTGAAAAACCACTTTTCGCACTTGTGTTGGTGCAGGAAACCACTTTTGCACTTGTATTAGTGTGGAAAAACCACTTTTCGCACTTGTGTTAGTGTTGAAAAACCACTTTTCGCACTTGTGTTAGTGTTGAAAAACCACTTTTCGCACTTGTGTTGGTGCAGGAAACCACTTTTGCACTTGTATTAGTGTGGAAAAAACACTTTTTGCACTTGTGATAGTGTTGAAAAACCACTTTTCGCACTTGTGTTAGTGTTGAAAAACCACTTTTCGCACTTGTGTTGGTGCAGGAAACCACTTTTGCACTTGTATTAGTGTTGAAAAACCACTTTTCACACTTGTGTTGGTGCAGGAAACCACTTTTGCACTTGTATTAGTGTCGTAAAAACACTTTTTGCACTTGTGATAGTGTTGAAAAACCACTTTTTGCACTTGTGTTAGTGTTGAAAAACCACTTTTCGCACTTGTGTTGGTGCAGGAAACCACTTTTGCACTTGTATTAGTGTGGAAAAACCACTTTTCGCACTTGTGTTAGTGTTGAAAAACCACTTTTCGCACTTGTGTTAGTGTTGAAAAACCACTTTTCGCACTTGTGTTGGTGCAGGAAACCACTTTTGCACTTGTATTAGTGTGGAAAAAACACTTTTTGCACTTGTGATAGTGTTGAAAAACCACTTTTTGCACTTGTGTTAGTGTTGAAAAACCACTTTTCGCACTTGTGTTGGTGCAGGAAACCACTTTTGCACTTGTATTAGTGTGGAAAAAACACTTTTTGCACTTGTGATAGTGTTGAAAAACCACTTTTCGCACTTGTGTTAGTGTTGAAAAACCACTTTTCGCACTTGTGTTAGTGTTGAAAAACCACTTTTCGCACTTGTGTTGGTGCAGGAAACCACTTTTGCACTTGTATTAGTGTGGAAAAAACACTTTTCGCACTTGTGTTAGTGTGGAAAAAACACTTTTCGCACTTGTGTTAGTGTTGAAAAACCACTTTTCGCACTTGTGTTGGTGCAGGAAACCACTTTTGCACTTGTATTAGTGTGGAAAAAACACTTTTTGCACTTGTGATAGTGTTGAAAAACCACTTTTTGCACTTGTGTTAGTGTTGAAAAACCACTTTTCGCACTTGTGTTGGTGCAGGAAACCACTTTTGCACTTGTATTAGTGTGGAAAAACCACTTTTCGCACTTGTGTTAGTGTTGAAAAACCACTTTTCGCACTTGTGTTAGTGTTTAAAAACCACTTTTCGCACTTGTGTTGGTGCAGGAAACCACTTTTGCACTTGTATTAGTGTGGAAAAAACACTTTTTGCACTTGTGATAGTGTTGAAAAACCACTTTTCGCACTTGTGTTGGTGCAGGAAACCACTTTTGCACTTGTATTAGTGTGGTAAAAACACTTTTTGCACTTGTGATAGTGTTGAAAAACCACTTTTCGCACTTGTGTTAGTGTTGAAAAACCACTTTTCGCACCTGTGTTAGTGTTGAAAAACCACATTTCGCACTTGTGTTGGTGCAGGAAACCACTTTTGCACTTGTATTAGTGTGGAAAAAACACTTTTTGCACTTGTGATAGTGTTGAAAAACCACTTTTGCACTTGTATTAGTGTGGAAAAAACACTTTTCGCACTTGTGTTAGTGTTGAAAAACCACTTTTCGCACTTGTGTTAGTGTTGAAAAACCACTTTTCGCACTTGTGTTGGTGCAGGAAACCACTTTTGCACTTGTATTAGTGTGGAAAAAACACTTTTTGCACTTGTGATAGTGTTGAAAAACCACTTTTCGCACTTGTGTTAGTGCTGAAAAACCACTTTTCGCACTTGTGTTGGTGCAGGAAACCACTTTTGCACTTGTATTAGTGTGGAAAAAACACTTTTTGCACTTGTGATAGTGTTGAAAAACCACTTTTCGCACTTGTGTTGGTGCAGGAAACCACTTTTGCACTTGTATTAGTGTGGTAAAAACACTTTTTGCACTTGTGATAGTGTTGAAAAACCACTTTTCGCACTTGTGTTAGTGTTGAAAAACCACTTTTCGCACCTGTGTTAGTGTTGAAAAACCACATTTCGCACTTGTGTTGGTGCAGGAAACCACTTTTGCACTTGTATTAGTGTGGAAAAAACACTTTTTGCACTTGTGATAGTGTTGAAAAACCACTTTTCGCACTTGTGTTAGTGCTGAAAAACCACTTTTCGCACTTGTGTTGGTGCAGGAAACCACTTTTGCACTTGTATTAGTGTGGAAAAAACACTTTTTGCACTTGTGATAGTGTTGAAAAACCACTTTTCGCACTTGTGTTGGTGCAGGAAACCACTTTTGCACTTGTATTAGTGTGGTAAAAACACTTTTTGCACTTGTGATAGTGTTGAAAAACCACTTTTCGCACTTGTGTTAGTGTTGAAAAACCACTTTTCGCACCTGTGTTAGTGTTGAAAAACCACATTTCGCACTTGTGTTGGTGCAGGAAACCACTTTTGCACTTGTATTAGTGTGGAAAAAACACTTTTTGCACTTGTGATAGTGTTGAAAAACCACTTTTGCACTTGTATTAGTGTGGAAAAAACACTTTTCGCACTTGTGTTAGTGTTGAAAAACCACTTTTCGCACTTGTGTTAGTGTTGAAAAACCACTTTTCGCACTTGTGTTGGTGCAGGAAACCACTTTTGCACTTGTATTAGTGTGGAAAAAACACTTTTTGCACTTGTGATAGTGTTGAAAAACCACTTTTCGCACTTGTGTTAGTGCTGAAAAACCACTTTTCGCACTTGTGTTGGTGCAGGAAACCACTTTTGCACTTGTATTAGTGTGGAAAAACCACTTTTCGCACTTGTGTTAGTGTTGAAAAACCACTTTTCGCACTTGTGTTAGTGTTGAAAAACCACTTTTCGCACTTGTGTTGGTGCAGGAAACCACTTTTGCACTTGTATTAGTGTGGAAAAAACACTTTCGCACTTGTGTTAGTGTTGAAAAACCACTTTTCGCACTTGTGTTGGTGCAGGAAACCACTTTTGCACTTGTATTAGTGTGGAAAAAACACTTTTCGCACTTGTGTTAGTTTGAAAAACCACTTTTCGCACTTGTGTTGGTGCAGGAAACCACTTTTGCACTTGTATTAGTGTGGAAAAACCACTTTTCGCACTTGTGTTAGTGTTGAAAAACCACTTTTCGCACTTGTGTTAGTGTTGAAAAACCACTTTTCGCACGTGTGTTAGTGTTGAAAAACCACTTTTCGCACTTGTGTTAGTTCAGGAAACCACTTTTGCACCTGTATTAGTGTGGTAAAAACACTTTTTGCACTTGTGATAGTGTTTAAAAACCACTTTTCGCACTTGTGTTGGTGCAGGAAACCACTTTTGCACTTGTATTAGTGTGGAAAAAACACTTTTTGCACTTGTGATAGTGTTGAAAAACCACTTTTCGCACTTGTGTTGGTGCAGGAAACCACTTTTGCACTTGTATTAGTGTGGAAAAAACACTTTTCGCACTTGTGTTAGTGTTGAAAAACCACTTTTCGCACTTGTGTTAGTGTTGAAAAACCACTTTTCGCACTTGTGTTGGTGCAGGAAACCACTTTTGCACTTGTATTAGTGTGGAAAAAACACTTTTCGCACTTGTGTTAGTGTTGAAAAACCACTTTTCGCACTTGTGTTGGTGCAGGAAACCACTTTTGCACTTGTATTAGTGTGGAAAAACACTTTTTGCACTTGTGATAGTGTTGAAAAACCACTTTTCGCACTTGTGTTAGTGTTGAAAAACCACTTTTCGCACTTGTGTTAGTGTTGAAAAACCACTTTTCGCACTTGTGTTAGTGTTGAAAAACCACTTTTCGCACTTGTATTAGTGTTGAAAAACCACTTTTCGCACTTGTGTTGGTGCAGGAAACCACTTTTGCACTTGTAGTAGTGTGGAAAAAACACTTTTTGCACTTGTGATAGTGTTGAAAAACCACTTTTCGCACTTGTGTTAGTGTTGAAAAACCACTTTTCGCACTTGTGTTGGTGCAGGAAACCACTTTTGCACTTGTAGTAGTGTGGAAAAAACACTTTTTGCACTTGTGATAGTGTTGAAAAACCACTTTTCGCACTTCTGTTAGTGTTGAAAAACCACTTTTCGCACTTGTGTTAGTGTTGAAAAACCACTTTTCACACTTGTGTTGGTGTTGAAAAACCACTTTTCGCACTTGTGTTGGTGCAGGAATCCACTTTTGCACTTGTATTAGTGTGGTAAAAACACATTTTGCACTTGTGATAGTGTTGAAAAAACACTTTTCGCACTTGTGTTAGTGTTGAAAAACCACTTTTCGCACTTGTGTTGGTGCAGGAAACCACTTTTGCACTTGTATTAGTGTGGAAAAAACACTTTTTGCACTTGTGATAGTGTTGAAAAACCACTTTTCGCACTTGTTAGTGTTGAAAAAACACTTTTCGCACTTGTGTTAGTGTTGAAAAACCACATCTCGCACTTGTGTTGGTGCAGGAAACCACTTTTGCACTTGTATTAGTGTGGAAAAAACACTTTTTGCACTTGTGATAGTGTTGAAAAACCACTTTTCGCACTTGTGTTGGTGCAGGAAACCACTTTTGCACTTGTATTAGTGTGGAAAAAACACTTTTCGCACTTGTGTTAGTGTTGAAAAACCACTTTTCGCACTTGTGTTAGTGTTGAAAAACCACTTTTCGCACTTGTGTTGGTGCAGGAAACCACTTTTGCACTTGTATTAGTGTGGAAAAAACACTTTTTGCACTTGTGATAGTGTTGAAAAACCACTTTTCGCACTTGTGTTAGTGCTGAAAAACCACTTTTCGCACTTGTGTTGGTGCAGGAAACCACTTTTGCACTTGTATTAGTGTGGAAAAACCACTTTTCGCACTTGTGTTAGTGTTGAAAAACCACTTTTCGCACTTTTGTTAGTGTTGAAAAACCACTTTTCGCACTTGTGTTGGTGCAGGAAACCACTTTTGCACTTGTATTAGTGTGGAAAAACCACTTTTCGCACTTGTGTTAGTGTTGAAAAACCACTTTTCGCACTTGTGTTGGTGCAGGAAACCACTTTTGCACATGTATTAGTGTGGAAAAAACACTTTTCGCGCTTGTGTTAGTGTTGAAAAACCACTTTTCGCATTTGTGTTAGTGTTTAAAAACCACTTTTCACACTTGTGTTAGTGTTGAAAAACCACTTTTCGCACTTGTGTTGGTGCAGGAAACCACTTTTGCACTTGTATTAGTGTGGAAAAAACACTTTTCGCACTTTTGAGAGTGTTGAAAAACCACTTTTCGCACTTGTGTTAGTGTTGAAAAACCACTTTTCGCACTTGTGTTGGTGCAGAAAACCACTTTTGCACTTCTATTAGTGTGGAAAAAACACTTTTCGCACTTGTGTTAGTGTTGAAAAACCACTTTTCGCACTTGTGTTGGTGCAGGAAACCACTTTTGCACTTGTATTAGTGTGGAAAAAACACTTTTTGCACTTGTGATAGTGTTGAAAAACCACTTTTCGCACTTGTGTTAGTGTTAAACCACTTTTCGCACTTGTGTTAGTGTTGAAAAATCACTTTTCGCACTTGTGTTGGTGCAGGAAACCACTTTTGCACTTGTATTAGTGTGGTAAAAACACTTTTTGCACTTGTGATAGTGTTGAAAAACCACTTTTCGCACTTGTGTTAGTGTTGAAAAACCACTTTTCGCACTTGTGTTGGTGCAGGACACCACTTTTGCACTTGTATTAGTGTGGTAAAAACACTTTTTGCACTTGTGATAGTGTTGAAAAACCACTTTTCGCACTTGTGTTAGTGTTGAAAAACCACTTTTCGCACTTGTGTTGGTGCAGGAAACCACTTTTGCACTTGTATTAGTGTGGAAAAACCACTTTTCGCACTTGTGTTAGTGTTGAAAAACCACTTTTCGCACTTGTGTTAGTGTTGAAAAACCACTTTTCGCACTTGTGTTGGTGCAGGAAACCACTTTTGCACTTGTATTAGTGTGGAAAAACCACTTTTCGCACTTGTGTTAGTGTTGAAAAACCACTTTTCGCACTTGTGTTAGTGTTGAAAAACCACTTTTCGCACTTGTGTTAGTGTTGAAAAACCACTTTTCGCACTTGTGTTGGTGCAGGAAACCACTTTTGCACTTGTATTAGTGTGGAAAAAACACTTTTCGCACTTGTGTTAGTGTTGAAAAACCACTTTTCGCACTTGTGTTGGTGCAGGAAACCACTTTTGCACTTGTATTAGTGTGGAAAAACCACTTTTCGCACTTGTGTTAGTGTTGAAAAACCACTTTTCGCACTTGTGTTGGTGTTGAAAAACCACTTTTCGCACTTGTGTTGGTGCAGGAAACCACTTTTGCACTTGTATTAGTGTGGAAAAACCACTTTTCGCACTTGTGTTAGTGTTGAAAAACCACTTTTCGCACTTGTGTTAGTGTTGAAAAACCACTTTTCGCACTTGTGTTGGTGCAGGAAACCACTTTTGCACTTGTATTAGTGTGGAAAAACCACTTTTCGCACTTGTGTTAGTGTTGAAAAACCACTTTTCGCACTTGTGTTAGTGTTGAAAAACCACTTTTCGCACTTGTGTTAGTGTTGAAAAACCACTTTTCGCACTTGTGTTAGTGTTGAAAAACCACTTTTCGCACTTGTGTTGGTGCAGGAAACCACTTTTGCACTTGTATTAGTGTGGAAAAAACACTTTTCGCACTTGTGTTAGTTTGAAAAACCACTTTTCGCACTTGTGTTGGTGCAGGAAACCACTTTTGCACTTGTATTAGTGTGGAAAAACCACTTTTCGCACTTGTGTTAGTGTTGAAAAACCACTTTTCGCACTTGTGTTAGTGTTGAAAAACCACTTTTCGCACTTGTGTTAGTGTTGAAAAACCACTTTTCGCACTTGTGTTGGTGCAGGAAACCACTTTTGCACTTGTATTAGTGTGGAAAAAACACTTTTCGCACTTGTGTTAGTTTGAAAAACCACTTTTCGCACTTGTGTTGGTGCAGGAAACCACTTTTGCACTTGTATTAGTGTGGAAAAAACCACTTTTCGCACTTGTGTTAGTGTTGAAAAACCACTTTTCGCACTTGTGTTAGTGTTGAAAAACCACTTTTCGCACTTGTGTTAGTTTGAAAAACCACTTTTCGCACTTGTGTTGGTGCAGGGAAACCACTTTTGCACTTGTATTAGTGTGGAAAAACCACTTTTCGCACTTGTGTTAGTGTTGAAAAACCACTTTTCGCACTTGTGTTAGTGTTGAAAAACCACTTTTCGCACTTGTGTTAGTGTTGAAAAATCACTTTTCGCACTTGTGTTAGTGTTGAAAAACCACTTTTCGCACTTGTGTTGGTGCAGGAAACCACTTTTGCACTTGTATTAGTGTGGAAAAAACACTTTTTGCACTTGTGATAGTGTTGAAAAACCACTTTTCGCACTTGTGTTAGGGTTGAAAAACCACTTTTCGCACTTGTGTTAGTGTTGAAAAACCATTTTCGCACTTGTGTTGGTGCAGGAAACCACTTTTGCACTTGTATTAGTGTGGAAAAACTACTTTTCGCACTTGTGTTAGTGTTGAAAAACCACTTTTCGCACTTGTGTTAGTGTTGAAAAACCACTTTTCGCACTTGTGTTAGTGTTGAAAAACCACTTTTCGCACTTGTGTTGGTGCAGGAAACCACTTTTGCACTTGTATTAGTGTGGAAAAACCACTTTTCGCACTTGTGTTAGTGTTGAAAAACCACTTTTCGCACTTGTGTTAGTGTTGAAAAACCACTTTTCGCACTTGTGTTGGTGCAGGAAACCACTTTTGCACTTGTATTAGTGTGGAAAAAACACTTTTTGCACTTGTGATAGTGTTGAAAAACCACTTTTTGCACTTGTGTTAGTGTTGAAAAACCACTTTTCGCACTTGTGTTGGTGCAGGAAAACACTTTTGCACTTGTATTAGTGTGGGAAAAACACTTTTTGCACTTATGATAGTGTTGAAAAACCACTTTTCGCACTTGTATTAGTGTGGTAAAAACACTTTTTGCACTTGTGATAGTGTTGAAAAACCACTTTTTGCACTTGTGTTAGTGTTGAAAAACCACTTTTCGCACTTGTGTTGGTGCAGGAAACCACTTTTGCACTTGTATTAGTGTGGAAAAACCACTTTTCGCACTTGTGTTAGTGTTGAAAAACCACTTTTCGCACTTGTGTTAGTGTTGAAAAACCACTTTTCGCACTTGTGTTGGTGCAGGAAACCACTTTTGCACTTGTATTAGTGTGGAAAAAACACTTTTTGCACTTGTGATAATGTTGAAAAACCACTTTTCGCACTTGTGTTAGTGTTGAAAAACCACTTTTCGCACTTGTGTTGGTGCAGGAAACCACTTTTGCACTTGTATTAGTGTTGAAAATCCACTTTTCACACTTGTGTTGGTGCAGGAAACCACTTTTGCACTTGTATTAGTGTCGTAAAAACACTTTTTGCACTTGTGATAGTGTTGAAAAACCACTTTTTGCACTTGTGTTAGTGTTGAAAAACCACTTTTCGCACTTGTGTTGGTGCAGGAAACCACTTTTGCACTTGTATTAGTGTGGAAAAACCACTTTTCGCACTTGTGTTAGTGTTGAAAAACCACTTTTCGCACTTGTGTTAGTGTTGAAAAACCACTTTTCGCACTTGTGTTGGTGCAGGAAACCACTTTTGCACTTGTATTAGTGTGGAAAAAACACTTTTTGCACTTGTGATAGTGTTGAAAAACCACTTTTCGCACTTGTGTTAGTGTTGAAAAACCACTTTTCGCACTTGTGTTGGTGCAGGAAACCACTTTTGCACTTGTATTAGTGTGGAAAAAACACTTTTTGCACTTGTGATAGTGTTGAAAAACCACTTTTCGCACTTGTGTTAGTGTTGAAAAACCACTTTTCGCACTTGTGTTAGTGTTGAAAAACCACTTTTCGCACTTGTGTTGGTGCAGGAAACCACTTTTGCACTTGTATTAGTGTGGAAAAAACACTTTTCGCACTTGTGCTAGTGTGGAAAAAACACTTTTCGCACTTGTGTTAGTGTTGAAAAACCACTTTTTGCACTTGTGTTGGTGCAGGAAACCACTTTTGCACTTGTATTAGTGTGGAAAAAACACTTTTTGCACTTGTGATAGTGTTGAAAAACCACTTTTTGCACTTGTGTTAGTGTTGAAAAACCACTTTTCGCACTTGTGTTGGTGCAGGAAACCACTTTTGCACTTGTATTAGTGTGGAAAAACCACTTTTCGCACTTGTGTTAGTGTTGAAAAACCACTTTTCGCACTTGTGTTAGTGTTTAAAAACCACTTTTCGCACTTGTGTTGGTGCAGGAAACCACTTTTGCACTTGTATTAGTGTGGAAAAAACACTTTTTGCACTTGTGATAGTGTTGAAAAACCACTTTTCGCACTTGTGTTAGTGTTGAAAAACCACTTTTCACACTTGTGTTGGTGCAGGAAACCACTTTTGCACTTGTATTAGTGTGGAAAAAACACTTTTTGCACTTGTTATAGTGTTGAAAAACCACTTTTCGCACTTGTGTTAGTGTTGAAAAACCACTTTTCGCACTTGTGTTAGTGTTGAAAAACCACTTTTCGCACTTGTGTTGGTGCAGGAAACCACTTTTGCACTTGTATTAGTGTGGAAAAAACACTTTTTGCACTTGTGATAGTGTTGAAAAACCACTTTTCGCACTTGTGTTGGTGCAGGAAACCACTTTTGCACTTGTATTAGTGTGGTAAAAACACTTTTTGCACTTGTGATAGTGTTGAAAAACCACTTTTCGCACTTGTGTTAGTGTTGAAAAACCACTTTTCGCACTTGTGTTAGTGTTGAAAAACCACATTTCGCACTTGTGTTGGTGCAGGAAACCACTTTTGCACTTGTATTAGTGTGGAAAAAACACTTTTTGCACTTGTGATAGTGTTGAAAAACCACTTATCGCACTTGTGTTGGTGCAGGAAACCACTTTTGCACTTGTATTAGTGTGGAAAAAACTCTTTTCGCACTTGTGTTAGTGTTGAAAAACCACTTTTCGCACTTGTGTTAGTGTTGAAAAACCACTTTTCGCACTTGTGTTGGTGCAGGAAACCACTTTTGCACTTGTATTAGTGTGGAAAAAACACTTTTTGCACTTGTGATAGTGTTGAAAAACCACTTTTCGCACTTGTGTTAGTGCTGAAAAACCACTTTTCGCACTTGTGTTGGTGCAGGAAACCACTTTTGCACTTGTATTAGTGTGGAAAAACCACTTTTCGCACTTGTGTTAGTGTTGAAAAACCACTTTTCGCACTTGTGTTAGTGTTGAAAAACCACTTTTCGCACTTGTGTTGGTGCAGGAAACCACTTTTGCACTTCTATTAGTGTGGAAAAAACACTTTTCGCACTTGTGTTAGTGTTGAAAAACCACTTTTCGCACTTGTGTTGGTGCAGGAAACCACTTTTGCACTTGTATTAGTGTGGAAAAACACTTTTTGCACTTGTGATAGTGTTGAAAAACCACTTTTCGCACTTGTGTTAGTGTTGAAAAACCACTTTTCGCACTTGTGTTGGTGCAGGAAACCACTTTTGCACATGTATTAGTGTGGAAAAAACACTTTTCACACTTGTGATAGTGTTTAAAAACCACTTTTCGCACTTGTGTTAGTGTTGAAAACCACTTTTCGCACTTGTGTTGTTGCAGGAAACCACTTTTGCACCTGTATTAGTGTGGTAAAAACACTTTTTGCACTTGTGATAGTGTTTAAAAACCACTTTTCGCACTTGTGTTGGTGCAGGAAACCACTTTTGCACTTGTATTAGTGTGGTAAAAACACTTTTTGCACTTGTGATAGCGTTGAAAAACCACTTTTCGCACTTGTGTTCGTGTTGAAAAACCACTTTTCGCACTTGTGTTGGTGCAGGAAACCACTTTTGCACTTGTATTAGTGTGGGAAAACCACTTTTCACACTTGTGTTAGTGTTGAAAAACCACTTTTCGCACTTGTGTTAGTGTTGAAAAACCACTTTTCGCACTTGTGTTGGTGCAGGAAACCACTTTTGCACTTGTATTAGTATGGTAAAAACACTTTTTGCACTTGTGATAGTGTTGAAAAACCACTTTTCGCACTTGTGTTAGTGTTGAAAAACCACTTTTCGCACTTGTGTTGGTGCAGGAAACCACTTTTGCACTTGTATTAGTGTGGAAAAAACACTTTTTGCACTTGTGATAGTGTTGAAAAACCACTTTTTGCACTTGTGTTAGTGTTGAAAAACCACTTTTTGCACTTGTGTTGGTGCAGGAAACCACTTTTGCACTTGTATAAGTGTGGAAAAAACACTTCGCACTTGTGTTAGTGTTGAAAAACCAATTTTCGCACTTGTGTTCGTGTTGAAAAACCACTTTTCGCACTTGTGTTGGTGCAGGAAACCACTTTTGCACTTGTATTAGTGTGGAAAAACCCTTTTTGCACTTGTGATAGTGTTGAAAAACCACTTTTCGCACTTGTGTTAGTGTTGAAAAACCACTTTTCGCACTTGTGTTGGTGCAGTAAACCACTTTTGCACTTGTATTAGTGTGGAAAAAACACTTTTCGCACTTGTGTTAGTGTTGAAAAACCACTTTTCGCACTTGTGTTAGTGTTGAAAAACCACTTTTCGCACTTGTGTTGGTGCAGGAAACCACTTTTGCACTTGTATTAGTGTGGAAAAAACACTTTTTGCACTTGTGATAGTGTTGAAAAACCACTTTTCGCACTTG
This sequence comes from Myxine glutinosa, assembly GCF_964187855.1. Classification (NCBI taxonomy): domain Eukaryota; kingdom Metazoa; phylum Chordata; class Myxini; order Myxiniformes; family Myxinidae; genus Myxine; species Myxine glutinosa. Next base: position 13,515 of record NW_027619373.1, read on the forward strand.
TGTTAGTGTTGAAAAACCACTTTTCGCACTTGTGTTAGTGTTGAAAAACCACTTTTCGCACTTGTGTTGGTGCAGGAAACCACTTTTGCACTTGTATTAGTGTGGTAAAAACACTTTTTGCACTTGTGATAGTGTTGAAAAACCACTTTTTGCACTTGTGTTAGTGTTGAAAAACCACTTTTCGCACTTGTGTTGGTGCAGGAAACCACCTTTGCACTTGTATTAGTGTGGTAAAAACACTTTTTGCACTTGTGATAGTGTTGAAAAACCACTTTTCGCACTTGTGTTAGTGTTGAAAAACCACTTTTCGCACTTGTGTTGGTGCAGGAAACCACTTTTGCACTTGTATTAGTGTGGAAAAACCACTTTTCGCACTTGTGTTAGTGTTGAAAAACCACTTTTCGCACGTGTGTTAGTGTTGAAAAACCACTTTTCGCACTTGTGTTAGTTCAGGAAACCACTTTTGCACTTGTATTAGTGTGGAAAAAACCACTTTTCGCACTTGTGTTAGTGTTGAAAAACCACTTTTCGCACTTGTGTTAGTGTTGAAAAACCACTTTTCGCACTTGTGTTGGTGCAGGAAACCACTTTTGCACTTGTATTAGTGTGGAAAAAACACTTTTTGCACTTGTGATAGTGTTGAAAAACCACTTTTCGCACTTGTGTTAGTGTTTAAAAACCACTTTTCGCACTTGTGTTGGTTCAGGAAACAACTTTTGCACTTGTATTAGTGTGGAAAAACCACTTTTCGCACTTGTGTTAGTGTTGAAAAACCACTTTTCGCACTTGTGTTAGTGTTGAAAAACCACTTTTCGCACTTGTGCTGGTGCAGGAAACCACTTTTGCACTTGTATTAGTGGGGAAAAAACACTTTTTGCACTTGTGATAGTGTTGAAAAACCACTTTTCGCACTTGTGTTAGTGTTTAAAAACCACTTTTCGCACTTGTGTTGGTGCAGGAAACCACTTTTGCACTTGTATTAGTGTGGAAAAAACACTTTTTGCACTTGTGATAGTGTTGAAAAACCACTTTTCGCACTTGTGTTAGTGTTGAAAAACCACTTTTCACACTTGTGTTGGTGCAGGAAACCACTTTTGCACTTGTATTAGTGTGGAAAAAACACTTTTTGCACTTGTGATAGTGTTGAAAAACCACTTTTCGCACTTGTGTTAGTGTTGAAAAACCACTTTTCGCACTTGTGTTAGTGTTGAAAAACCACTTTTCGCACTTGTGTTGGTGCAGGAAACCACTTTTGCACTTGTATTAGTGTGGAAAAAACACTTTTTGCACTTGTGATAGTGTTGAAAAACCACTTTTCGCACTTGTGTTAGTGTTGAAAAACCACTTTTCGCACTTGTGTTGGTGCAGGAAACCACTTTTGCACTTGTATTAGTGTGGTAAAAACACTTTTTGCACCTGTGATAGTGTTGAAAAATCACTTTTCGCACTTGTGTTCGTGTTGAAAAACCACTTTTCGCACTTGTGTTGGTGCAGGAAACCACTTTTGCACTTGTATTAGTGTGGGAAAACCACTTTTCGCACTTGTGTTAGTGTTGAAAAACCACTTTTCGCACTTGTGTTAGTGTTGAAAAACCACTTTTCGCACTTGTGTTGGTGCAGGAAACCACTTTTGCACTTGTATTAGTGTGCAAAAACACTTTTCGCACTTGTGTTAGTGTTGAAAAACCACTTTTCGCACTTGTGTTAGTGTTGAAAAACCACTTTTCGCACTTGTGTTGGTGCAGGAAACTACTTTTGCACTTGTATTAGTGTGGAAAAAACACTTTTTGCACTTGTGATAGTGTTGAAAAACCACTTTTCGCACTTGTGTTAGTGTTGAAAAACCACTTTTCGCACTTGTGTTAGTGTTGAAAAACCACTTTTCGCACTTGTGTTAGTGTTGAAAAACCACTTTTCGCACTTGTGTTGGTGCACGAAACCACTTTTGCACTTGTATTAGTGTGGAAAAAACACTTTTTGCACTTGTGATAGTGTTGAAAAACCACTTTTCGCACTTGTGTTAGTGTTGAAAAACCACTTTTCGCACTTGTGTTGGTGCAGGAAACCACTTTTGCACTTGTATTAGTGTGGGAAAACCACTTTTCGCACATGTGTTAGTGTTGAAAAACCACTTTTCGCACTTATGTTAGTGTTGAAAAACCACTTTTCACACTTGTGTTGGTGCAGGAAACCACTTTTGCACTTGTATTAGTGTGCAAAAACACTTTTCGCACTTGTGTTAGTGTTGAAAAACCACTTTTCGCACTTGTGTTAGTGTTGAAAAACCACTTTTCGCACCTGTGTTGGTGCAGGAAACCACTTTTGCACTTGTATTAGTGTGGAAAAAACACTTTTTGCACTTGTGATAGTGTTGAAAAACCACTCTTCGCACTTGTGTTAGTGTTGAAAAACCACTTTTCGCACTTGTGTTAGTGTTGAAAAACCACTTTTCGCACTTGTGTTAGTGTTGAAAAACCACTTTTCGCACTTGTGTTGGTGCAGGAAACAACTTTTGCACTTGTATTAGTGTGGAAAAATCACTTTTCGCACTTGTGTTAGTGTTGAAAAACCACTTTTCGCACTTGTGTTAGTGTTGAAAAACCACTTTTCGCACTTGTGTTGGTGCAGGAAACCACTTTTGCACTTGTATTAGTGTGGAAAAAACACTTTTCGCACTTGTGCTAGTGTGGAAAAAACACTTTTCGCACTTGTGTTAGTGTTGAAAAACCACTTTTTGCACTTGTGTTGGTGCAGGAAACCACTTTTGCACTTGTATTAGTGTGGAAAAAACACTTTTTGCACTTGTGATAGTGTTGAAAAACCACTTTTTGCACTTGTGTTAGTGTTGAAAAACCACTTTTCGCACTTGTGTTGGTGTTGAAAAACCACTTTTCGCACTTGTGTTGGTGCAGGAAACAACTTTTGCACTTGTATTAGTGTGGAAAAATCACTTTTCGCACTTGTGTTAGTGTTGAAAAACCACTTTTCGCACTTGTGTTAGTGTTGAAAAACCACTTTTCGCACTTGTGTTGGTGCAGGAAACCACTTTTGCACTTGTATTAGTGTGGAAAAAACACTTTTCGCACTTGTGCTAGTGTGGAAAAAACACTTTTCGCACTTGTGTTAGTGTTGAAAAACCACTTTTTGCACTTGTGTTGGTGCAGGAAACCACTTTTGCACTTGTATTAGTGTGGAAAAAACACTTTTTGCACTTGTGATAGTGTTGAAAAACCACTTTTTGCACTTGTGTTAGTGTTGAAAAACCACTTTTCGCACTTGTGTTGGTGCAGGAAACCACTTTTGCACTTGTATTAGTGTGGAAAAACCACTTTTCACACTTGTGTTAGTGTTGAAAAACCACTTTTCGCACTTGTGTTGGTGTTTAAAAACCACTTTTCGCACTTGTGTTGGTGCAGGAAACCACTTTTGCACTTGTATTAGTGTGGAAAAAACACTTTTTGCACTTGTGATAGTGTTGAAAAACCACTTTTCGCACTTGTGTTAGTGTTGAAAAACCACTTTTCACACTTGTGTTGGTGCAGGAAACCACTTTTGCACTTGTATTAGTGTGGAAAAAACACTTTTTGCACTTGTTATAGTGTTGAAAAACCACTTTTCGCACTTGTGTTAGTGTTGAAAAACCACTTTTCGCACTTGTGTTAGTGTTGAAAAACCACTTTTCGCACTTGTGTTGGTGCAGGAAACCACTTTTGCACTTGTATTAGTGTGGAAAAAACACTTTTTGCACTTGTGATAGTGTTGAAAAACCACTTTTCGCACTTGTGTTGGTGCAGGAAACCACTTTTGCACTTGTATTAGTGTGGTAAAAACACTTTTTGCACTTGTGATAGTGTTGAAAAACCACTTTTCGCACTTGTGTTAGTGTTGAAAAACCACTTTTCGCACTTGTGTTAGTGTTGAAAAACCACATTTCGCACTTGTGTTGGTGCAGGAAACCACTTTTGCACTTGTATTAGTGTGGAAAAAACACTTTTTGCACTTGTGATAGTGTTGAAAAACCACTTATCGCACTTGTGTTGGTGCAGGAAACCACTTTTGCACTTGTATTAGTGTGGAAAAAACTCTTTTCGCACTTGTGTTAGTGTTGAAAAACCACTTTTCGCACTTGTGTTAGTGTTGAAAAACCACTTTTCGCACTTGTGTTGGTGCAGGAAACCACTTTTGCACTTGTATTAGTGTGGAAAAAACACTTTTTGCACTTGTGATAGTGTTGAAAAACCACTTTTCGCACTTGTGTTAGTGCTGAAAAACCACTTTTCGCACTTGTGTTGGTGCAGGAAACCACTTTTGCACTTGTATTAGTGTGGAAAAACCACTTTTCGCACTTGTGTTAGTGTTGAAAAACCACTTTTCGCACTTGTGTTAGTGTTGAAAAACCACTTTTCGCACTTGTGTTGGTGCAGGAAACCACTTTTGCACTTCTATTAGTGTGGAAAAAACACTTTTCGCACTTGTGTTAGTGTTGAAAAACCACTTTTCGCACTTGTGTTGGTGCAGGAAACCACTTTTGCACTTGTATTAGTGTGGAAAAACACTTTTTGCACTTGTGATAGTGTTGAAAAACCACTTTTCGCACTTGTGTTAGTGTTGAAAAACCACTTTTCGCACTTGTGTTGGTGCAGGAAACCACTTTTGCACATGTATTAGTGTGGAAAAAACACTTTTCACACTTGTGATAGTGTTTAAAAACCACTTTTCGCACTTGTGTTAGTGTTGAAAACCACTTTTCGCACTTGTGTTGTTGCAGGAAACCACTTTTGCACCTGTATTAGTGTGGTAAAAACACTTTTTGCACTTGTGATAGTGTTTAAAAACCACTTTTCGCACTTGTGTTGGTGCAGGAAACCACTTTTGCACTTGTATTAGTGTGGTAAAAACACTTTTTGCACTTGTGATAGCGTTGAAAAACCACTTTTCGCACTTGTGTTCGTGTTGAAAAACCACTTTTCGCACTTGTGTTGGTGCAGGAAACCACTTTTGCACTTGTATTAGTGTGGGAAAACCACTTTTCGCACTTGTGTTAGTGTTGAAAAACCACTTTTCGCACTTGTGTTAGTGTTGAAAAACCACTTTTCGCACTTGTGTTGGTGCAGGAAACCACTTTTGCACTTGTATTAGTATGGTAAAAACACTTTTTGCACTTGTGATAGTGTTGAAAAACCACTTTTCGCACTTGTGTTAGTGTTGAAAAACCACTTTTCGCACTTGTGTTGGTGCAGGAAACCACTTTTGCACTTGTATTAGTGTGGAAAAAACACTTTTTGCACTTGTGATAGTGTTGAAAAACCACTTTTTGCACTTGTGTTAGTGTTGAAAAACCACTTTTTGCACTTGTGTTGGTGCAGGAAACCACTTTTGCACTTGTATAAGTGTGGAAAAAACACTTCGCACTTGTGTTAGTGTTGAAAAACCAATTTTCGCACTTGTGTTCGTGTTGAAAAACCACTTTTCGCACTTGTGTTGGTGCAGGAAACCACTTTTGCACTTGTATTAGTGTGGAAAAACCCTTTTTGCACTTGTGATAGTGTTGAAAAACCACTTTTCGCACTTGTGTTAGTGTTGAAAAACCACTTTTCGCACTTGTGTTGGTGCAGTAAACCACTTTTGCACTTGTATTAGTGTGGAAAAAACACTTTTCGCACTTGTGTTAGTGTTGAAAAACCACTTTTCGCACTTGTGTTAGTGTTGAAAAACCACTTTTCGCACTTGTGTTGGTGCAGGAAACCACTTTTGCACTTGTATTAGTGTGGAAAAAACACTTTTTGCACTTGTGATAGTGTTGAAAAACCACTTTTCGCACTTGTGTTAGTGTTGAAAAACCACTTTTCGCACTTGTGTTAGTGTTGAAAAACCACTTTTCGCACTTGTGTTGGTGCAGGAAACCACTTTTGCACTTGTATTAGTGTGGTAAAAACACTTTTTGCACTTGTGATAGTGTTGAAAAACCACTTTTCGCACTTGTGTTAGTGTTGAAAAACCACTTTTCGCACTTGTGTTGGTGCAGGAAACCACCTTTGCACTTGTATTAGTGTGGTAAAAACACTTTTTGCACTTGTGATAGTGTTGAAAAACCACTTTTCGCACTTGTGTTAGTGTTGAAAAACCACTTTTCGCACTTGTGTTGGTGCAGGAAACCACTTTTGCACTTGTATTAGTGTGGAAAAACCACTTTTCGCACTTGTGTTAGTGTTGAAAAACCACTTTTCGCACGTGTGTTAGTGTTGAAAAACCACTTTTCGCACTTGTGTTAGTTCAGGAAACCACTTTTGCACTTGTATTAGTGTGGAAAAACCACTTTTCGCACTTGTGTTAGTGTTGAAAAACCACTTTTCGCACTTGTGTTAGTGTTGAAAAACCACTTTTCGCACTTGTGTTGGTGCAGGAAACCACTTTTGCACTTGTATTAGTGTGGAAAAAACACTTTTTGCACTTGTGATAGTGTTGAAAAACCACTTTTCGCACTTGTGTTAGTGTTTAAAAACCACTTTTCGCACTTGTGTTGGTTCAGGAAACAACTTTTGCACTTGTATTAGTGTGGAAAAACCACTTTTCGCACTTGTGTTAGTGTTGAAAAACCACTTTTCGCACTTGTGTTAGTGTTGAAAAACCACTTTTCGCACTTGTGCTGGTGCAGGAAACCACTTTTGCACTTGTATTAGTGGGGAAAAAACACTTTTTGCACTTGTGATAGTGTTGAAAAACCACTTTTCGCACTTGTGTTAGTGTTTAAAAACCACTTTTCGCACTTGTGTTGGTGCAGGAAACCACTTTTGCACTTGTATTAGTGTGGAAAAAACACTTTTTGCACTTGTGATAGTGTTGAAAAACCACTTTTCGCACTTGTGTTAGTGTTGAAAAACCACTTTTCACACTTGTGTTGGTGCAGGAAACCACTTTTGCACTTGTATTAGTGTGGAAAAAACACTTTTTGCACTTGTGATAGTGTTGAAAAACCACTTTTCGCACTTGTGTTAGTGTTGAAAAACCACTTTTCGCACTTGTGTTAGTGTTGAAAAACCACTTTTCGCACTTGTGTTGGTGCAGGAAACCACTTTTGCACTTGTATTAGTGTGGAAAAAACACTTTTTGCACTTGTGATAGTGTTGGAGAACCACTTTTCGCACTTGTGTTAGTGTTGAAAAACCACTTTTCGCACTTGTGTTGGTGCAGGAAACCACTTTTGCACTTGTATTAGTGTGGTAAAAACACTTTTTGCACCTGTGATAGTGTTGAAAAATCACTTTTCGCACTTGTGTTCGTGTTGAAAAACCACTTTTCGCACTTGTGTTGGTGCAGGAAACCACTTTTGCACTTGTATTAGTGTGGGAAAACCACTTTTCGCACTTGTGTTAGTGTTGAAAAACCACTTTTCGCACTTGTGTTAGTGTTGAAAAACCACTTTTCGCACTTGTGTTGGTGCAGGAAACCACTTTTGCACTTGTATTAGTGTGCAAAAACACTTTTCGCACTTGTGTTAGTGTTGAAAAACCACTTTTCGCACTTGTGTTAGTGTTGAAAAACCACTTTTCGCACTTGTGTTGGTGCAGGAAACTACTTTTGCACTTGTATTAGTGTGGAAAAAACACTTTTTGCACTTGTGATAGTGTTGAAAAACCACTTTTCGCACTTGTGTTAGTGTTGAAAAACCACTTTTCGCACTTGTGTTAGTGTTGAAAAACCACTTTTCGCACTTGTGTTAGTGTTGAAAAACCACTTTTCGCACTTGTGTTGGTGCACGAAACCACTTTTGCACTTGTATTAGTGTGGAAAAAACACTTTTTGCACTTGTGATAGTGTTGAAAAACCACTTTTCGCACTTGTGTTAGTGTTGAAAAACCACTTTTCGCACTTGTGTTGGTGCAGGAAACCACTTTTGCACTTGTATTAGTGTGGGAAAACCACTTTTCGCACATGTGTTAGTGTTGAAAAACCACTTTTCGCACTTATGTTAGTGTTGAAAAACCACTTTTCACACTTGTGTTGGTGCAGGAAACCACTTTTGCACTTGTATTAGTGTGCAAAAACACTTTTCGCACTTGTGTTAGTGTTGAAAAACCACTTTTCGCACTTGTGTTAGTGTTGAAAAACCACTTTTCGCACCTGTGTTGGTGCAGGAAACCACTTTTGCACTTGTATTAGTGTGGAAAAAACACTTTTTGCACTTGTGATAGTGTTGAAAAACCACTCTTCGCACTTGTGTTAGTGTTGAAAAACCACTTTTCGCACTTGTGTTGGTGCAGGAAATCACTTTTGCACTTGTATTAGTGTGGTAAAAACACTCTTTGCACTTGTGATAGTGTTGAAAAACCACTTTTTGCACTTGTGTTAGTGTTGAAAAACCACTTTTCGCACTTGTGTTAGTGTTGAAAAGCCACTTTTCGCACTTGTGTTGGTGCAGGAAACCACTTTTGCACTTGTATTAGTGTGGAAAAAACACTTTTTGCACTTGTGATAGTGTTGAAAAACCACTTTTCGCACTTGTGTTAGTGTTGAAAAACCACTTTTCGCACTTGTGTTAGTGTTGAAAAACCACTTTTCGCACTTGTGTTAGTGTTGAAAAACCACTTTTCGCACTTGTGTTGGTGCAGGAAACAACTTTTGCACTTGTATTAGTGTGGAAAAATCACTTTTCGCACTTGTGTTAGTGTTGAAAAACCACTTTTCGCACTTGTGTTAGTGTTGAAAAACCACTTTTCGCACTTGTGTTGGTGCAGGAAGCCACTTTTGCACTTGTATTAGTGTGGAAAAAAGACTTTTTGCACTTGTGATAGTGTTGAAAAACCACTTTTCTCCATTGTGTTAGTGTTGAAAAACCACTTTTCGCACTTGTGTTAGTGTTGAAAAACCACTTTTCGCACTTGTGTTGGTGCAGGAAACCACTTTTGCACTTGTAGTAGTGTGGAAAAAACACTTTTTGCACTTGTGATAGTGTTGAAAAACCACTTTTCGCACTTTGTGTTAATGTTGAAAAACCACTTTTTGCACTTGTGTTGGTGCAGGAAACCACTTTTGCACTTGTATTAGTGTGGAAAAAACACTTTTCGCACTTGTGTTAGTGTTGAAAAACCACTTTTCGCACTTGTGTTAGTGTTGAAAAACCACTTTTCACACTTGTGTTGGTGCAGGAAACCACTTTTGCACTTGTATTAGTGTGGTAAAAACACTTTTTGCACTTATGATAGTGTTGAAAAACCACTTTTCGCACTTGTGTTGGTGCAGGAAACCACTTTTGCACTTGTATTAGTGTGGTAAAAACACTTTTTGCACTTGTGATAGTGTTGAAAAACCACTTTTTGCACTTGTGTTAGTGTTGAAAAACCACTTTTCGCACTTGTGTTGGTGCAGGAAACCACTTTTGCACTTGTATTAGTGTGGAAAAACCACTTTTCGCACTTGTGTTAGTGTTGAAAAACCACTTTTCGCACTTGTGTTAGTGTTGAAAAACCACTTTTCGCACTTGTGTTGGTGCAGGAAACCACTTTTGCACTTGTATTAGTGTGGAAAAAACACTTTTTGCACTTGTGATAGTGTTGAAAAACCACTTTTGCACTTGTGTTAGTGTTGAAAAACCACTTTTCGCACTTGTGTTAGTGTTGAAAAACCACTTTTCGCACTTGTGTTAGTATTGAAAAACCACTTTTCGCACTTGTGTTGGTGCATGAAACCACTTTTGCACTTGTATTAGTGTGGAAAAAACACTTTTCGCACTTGTGTTAGTGTGGGAAAAACACTTTTTGCACTTGTGTTAGTGTTGAAAAACCACTTTTCGCACTTGTGTTGGTGCAGGAAACCACTTTTGCACTTGTATTAGTGTGGAAAAACCACTTTTCGCACTTGTGTTAGTGTTGAAAAACCACTTTTCGCACTTGTGTTAGTGTTGAAAAACCACTTTTCGCACTTGTGTTGGTGCAGGAAACCACTTTTGCACTTGTATTAGTGTGGAAAAAACACTTTTTGCACTTGTGTTAGTGTTGAAAAACCACTTTTCGCACTTGTGTTAGTGTTGAAAAACCACTTTTCGCACTTGTGTTGGTGCAGGAAACCACTTTTGCACTTGTATTAGTGTGGAAAAAACACTTTTTGCACTTGTGATAGTGTTGAAAAACCACTTTTCGCACTTGTGTTAGTGTTGAAAAACCACTTTTCGCACTTGTGTTGGTGCAGGAAACCACTTTTGCACATGTATTAGTGTGGAAAAAACACTTTTCGCACTTGTGTTAGTGTTGAAAAACCACATTTCGCACTTGTGTTAGTGTTGAAAAACCACTTTTCGCACTTGTGTTGGTGCAGGAAACCACTTTTGCACTTGTATTAGTGTGGAAAAAACACTTTTTGCACTTGTGATAGTGTTGAAAAACCACTTTTCGCACTTGTGTTAGTGTTGAAAAACCACTTTTCGCACTTGTGTTGGTGCAGGAAACCACTTTTGCACTTGTATTAGTGTGGAAAAACCACTTTTCGCACTTGTGTTAGTGTTGAAAAACCACTTTTCGCACTTGTGTTAGTGTTTAAAAACCACTTTTCGCACTTGTGTTGGTGCAGGAAACCACTTTTGCACTTGTATTAGTGTGGAAAAAACACTTTTTGCACTTGTGATAGTGTTGAAAAACCACTTTTCGCACTTGTGTTAGTGTTGAAAAACCACTTTTCGCACTTGTGTTAGTGTTGAAAAACCACTTTTCGCACTTGTGTTGGTGCAGGAAACCACTTTTGCACTTGTATTAGTGTGGTAAAAACACTTTTTGCACCTGTGATAGTGTTGAAAAATCACTTTTCGCACTTGTGTTCGTGTTGAAAAACCACTTTTCGCACTTGTGTTGGTGCAGGAAACCACTTTTGCACTTGTATTAGTGTGGGAAAACCACTTTTCGCACTTGTGTTAGTGTTGAAAAACCACTTTTCGCACTTGTGTTAGTGTTGAAAAACCACTTTTCGCACTTGTGTTGGTGCAGGAAACCACTTTTGCACTTGTATAAGTGTGCAAAAACACTTTTCGCACTTGTGTTAGTGTTGAAAAACCACTTTTCGCACTTGTGTTAGTGTTGAAAAACCACTTTTCGCACTTGTGTTGGTGCAGGAAACTACTTTTGCACTTGTATTAGTGTGGAAAAAACACTTTTTGCACTTGTGATAGTGTTGAAAAACCACTTTTCGCACTTGTGTTAGTGTTGAAAAACCACTTTTCGCACTTGTGTTAGTGTTGAAAAACCACTTTTCGCACTTGTGTTAGTGTTGAAAAACCACTTTTCGCACTTGTGTTGGTGCACGAAACCACTTTTGCACTTGTATTAGTGTGGAAAAAACACTTTTTGCACTTGTGATAGTGTTGAAAAACCACTTTTCGCACTTGTGTTAGTGTTGAAAAACCACTTTTCGCACTTGTGTTGGTGCAGGAAACCACTTTTGCACTTGTATTAGTGTGGGAAAACCACTTTTCGCACATGTGTTAGTGTTGAAAAACCACTTTTCGCACTTGTGTTAGTGTTGAAAAACCACTTTTCGCACTTGTGTTGGTGCAGGAAACCACTTTTGCACTTGTATTAGTGTGCAAAAACACTTTTCGCACTTGTGTTAGTGTTGAAAAACCACTTTTCGCACTTGTGTTAGTGTTGAAAAACCACTTTTCGCACCTGTGTTGGTGCAGGAAACCACTTTTGCACTTGTATTAGTGTGGAAAAAACACTTTTTGCACTTGTGATAGTGTTGAAAAACCACTTTTCGCACTTGTGTTAGTGTTGAAAAACCACTTTTCGCACTTGTGTTAGTGTTGAAAAACCACTTTTCGCACTTGTGTTGGTGCAGGAAACCACTTTTGCACTTGTATTAGTGTGGAAAAAACACTTTTTGCACTTGTGATAGTGTTGAAAAACCACTTTTCGCACTTGTGTTAGTGTTGAAAAACCACTTTTCGCACTTGTGTTGGTGCAGGAAACCACTTTTGCACTTGTATTAGTGTGGTAAAAACACTTTTTGCACCTGTGATAGTGTTGAAAAATCACTTTTCGCACTTGTGTTCGTGTTGAAAAACCACTTTTCGCACTTGTGTTGGTGCAGGAAACCACTTTTGCACTTGTATTAGTGTGGGAAAACCACTTTTCGCACTTGTGTTAGTGTTGAAAAACCACTTTTCGCACTTGTGTTAGTGTTGAAAAACCACTTTTCGCACTTGTGTTGGTGCACGAAACCACTTTTGCACTTGTATTAGTGTGGAAAAAACACTTTTGCACTTGTGATAGTGTTGAAAAACCACTTTTCGCACTTGTGTTAGTGTTGAAAAACCACTTTTCGCACTTGTGTTGGTGCAGGAAACCACTTTTGCACTTGTATTAGTGTGGGAAAACCACTTTTCGCACATGTGTTAGTGTTGAAAAACCACTTTTCGCACTTGTGTTAGTGTTGAAAAACCACTTTTCGCACTTGTGTTGGTGCAGGAAACCACTTTTGCACTTGTATTAGTGTGCAAAAACACTTTTCGCACTTGTGTTAGTGTTGAAAAACCACTTTTCGCACTTGTGTTAGTGTTGAAAAACCACTTTTCGCACCTGTGTTGGTGCAGGAAACCACTTTTGCACTTGTATTAGTGTGGAAAAAACACTTTTTGCACTTGTGATAGTGTTGAAAAACCACTTTTCGCACTTGTGTTAGTGTTGAAAAACCACTTTTCGCACTTGTGTTGGTGCAGGAAACCACTTTTGCACTTGTATTAGTGTGGTAAAAACACTCTTTGCACTTGTGATAGTGTTGAAAAACCACTTTTTGCACTTGTGTTAGTGTTGAAAAACCACTTTTCGCACTTGTGTTAGTGTTGAAAAGCCACTTTTCGCACTTGTGTTGGTGCAGGAAACCACTTTTGCACTTGTATTAGTGTGGAAAAAACACTTTTTGCACTTGTGATAGTGTTGAAAAACCACTTTTCGCACTTGTGTTAGTGTTGAAAAACCACTTTTCGCACTTGTGTTAGTGTTGAAAAACCACTTTTCGCACTTGTGTTAGTGTTGAAAAACCACTTTTCGCACCTGTGTTGGTGCAGGAAACAACTTTTGCACTTGTATTAGTGTGGAAAAATCACTTTTCGCACTTGTGTTAGTGTTGAAAAACCACTTTTCGCACTTGTGTTAGTGTTGAAAAACCACTTTTCGCACTTGTGTTGGTGCAGGAAGCCACTTTTGCACTTGTATTAGTGTGGAAAAAACACTTTTTGCACTTGTGATAGTGTTGAAAAACCACTTTTCTCCATTGTGTTAGTGTTGAAAAACCACTTTTCGCACTTGTGTTAGTGTTGAAAAACCACTTTTCGCACTTGTGTTGGTGCAGGAAACCACTTTTGCACTTGTAGTAGTGTGGAAAAAACACTTTTTGCACTTGTGATAGTGTTGAAAAACCACTTTTCGCACTTTGTGTTAATGTTGAAAAACCACTTTTTGCACTTGTGTTGGTGCAGGAAACCACTTTTGCACTTGTATTAGTGTGGAAAAAACACTTTTCGCACTTGTGTTAGTGTTGAAAAACCACTTTTCGCACTTGTGTTAGTGTTGAAAAACCACTTTTCACACTTGTGTTGGTGCAGGAAACCACTTTTGCACTTGTATTAGTGTGGTAAAAACACTTTTTGCACTTATGATAGTGTTGAAAAACCACTTTTCGCACTTGTGTTGGTGCAGGAAACCACTTTTGCACTTGTATTAGTGTGGTAAAAACACTTTTTGCACTTGTGATAGTGTTGAAAAACCACTTTTTGCACTTGTGTTAGTGTTGAAAAACCACTTTTCGCACTTGTGTTGGTGCAGGAAACCACTTTTGCACTTGTATTAGTGTGGAAAAACCACTTTTCGCACTTGTGTTAGTGTTGAAAAACCACTTTTCGCACTTGTGTTAGTGTTGAAAAACCACTTTTCGCACTTGTGTTGGTGCAGGAAACCACTTTTGCACTTGTATTAGTGTGGAAAAAACACTTTTTGCACTTGTGATAGTGTTGAAAAACCACTTTTGCACTTGTGTTAGTGTTGAAAAACCACTTTTCGCACTTGTGTTAGTGTTGAAAAACCACTTTTCGCACTTGTGTTAGTATTGAAAAACCACTTTTCGCACTTGTGTTGGTGCATGAAACCACTTTTGCACTTGTATTAGTGTGGAAAAAACACTTTTCGCACTTGTGTTAGTGTGGGAAAAACACTTTTCGCACTTGTGTTAGTGTTGAAAAACCACTTTTCGCACTTGTGTTGGTGCAGGAAACCACTTTTGCACTTGTATTAGTGTGGAAAAACCACTTTTCGCACTTGTGTTAGTGTTGAAAAACCACTTTTCGCACTTGTGTTAGTGTTGAAAAACCACTTTTCGCACTTGTGTTGGTGCAGGAAACCACTTTTGCACTTGTATTAGTGTGGAAAAAACACTTTTTGCACTTGTGTTAGTGTTGAAAAACCACTTTTCGCACTTGTGTTAGTGTTGAAAAACCACTTTTCGCACTTGTGTTGGTGCAGGAAACCACTTTTGCACTTGTATTAGTGTGGAAAAAACACTTTTTGCACTTGTGATAGTGTTGAAAAACCACTTTTCGCACTTGTGTTAGTGTTGAAAAACCACTTTTCGCACTTGTGTTGGTGCAGGAAACCACTTTTGCACATGTATTAGTGTGGAAAAAACACTTTTCGCACTTGTGTTAGTGTTGAAAAACCACATTTCGCACTTGTGTTAGTGTTGAAAAACCACATTTCGCACTTGTGTTGGTGCAGGAAACCACTTTTGCACTTGTATTAGTGTGGAAAAAACACTTTTTGCACTTGTGATAGTGTTGAAAAACCACTTTTCGCACTTGTGTTAGTGTTGAAAAACCACTTTTCGCACTTGTGTTGGTGCAGGAAACCACTTTTGCACTTGTATTAGTGTGGAAAAACCACTTTTCGCACTTGTGTTAGTGTTGAAAAACCACTTTTCGCACTTGTGTTAGTGTTTAAAAACCACTTTTCGCACTTGTGTTGGTGCAGGAAACCACTTTTGCACTTGTATTAGTGTGGAAAAAACACTTTTTGCACTTGTGATAGTGTTGAAAAACCACTTTTCGCACTTGTGTTAGTGTTGAAAAACCACTTTTCGCACTTGTGTTAGTGTTGAAAAACCACTTTTCGCACTTGTGTTGGTGCAGGAAACCACTTTTGCACTTGTATTAGTGTGGTAAAAACACTTTTTGCACCTGTGATAGTGTTGAAAAATCACTTTTCGCACTTGTGTTCGTGTTGAAAAACCACTTTTCGCACTTGTGTTGGTGCAGGAAACCACTTTTGCACTTGTATTAGTGTGGGAAAACCACTTTTCGCACTTGTGTTAGTGTTGAAAAACCACTTTTCGCACTTGTGTTAGTGTGGGAAAAACACTTTTCGCACTTGTGTTAGTGTTGAAAAACCACTTTTCGCACTTGTGTTGGTGCAGGAAACCACTTTTGCACTTGTATTAGTGTGGAAAAACCACTTTTCGCACTTGTGTTAGTGTTGAAAAACCACTTTTCGCACTTGTGTTAGTGTTGAAAAACCACTTTTCGCACTTGTGTTGGTTCAGGAAACCACTTTTGCACTTGTATTAGTGTGGAAAAAACACTTTTTGCACTTGTGTTAGTGTTGAAAAACCACTTTTCGCACTTGTGTTAGTGTTGAAAAACCACTTTTCGCACTTGTGTTGGTGCAGGAAACCACTTTTGCACTTGTATTAGTGTGGAAAAAACACTTTTTGCACTTGTGATAGTGTTGAAAAACCACTTTTCGCACTTGTGTTAGTGTTGAAAAACCACTTTTCGCACTTGTGTTGGTGCAGGAAACCACTTTTGCACATGTATTAGTGTGGAAAAAACACTTTTCGCACTTGTGTTAGTGTTGAAAAACCACATTTCGCACTTGTGTTAGTGTTGAAAAACCACTTTTCGCACTTGTGTTGGTGCAGGAAACCACTTTTGCACTTGTATTAGTGTGGAAAAAACACTTTTTGCACTTGTGATAGTGTTGAAAAACCACTTTTCGCACTTGTGTTAGTGTTGAAAAACCACTTTTCGCACTTGTGTTGGTGCAGGAAACCACTTTTGCACTTGTATTAGTGTGGAAAAACCACTTTTCGCACTTGTGTTAGTGTTGAAAAACCACTTTCCGCACTTGTGTTAGTGTTTAAAAACCACTTTTCGCACTTGTGTTGGTGCAGGAAACCACTTTTGCACTTGTATTAGTGTGGAAAAAACACTTTTTGCACTTGTGATAGTGTTGAAAAACCACTTTTCGCACTTGTGTTAGTGTTGAAAAACCACTTTTCGCACTTGTGTTAGTGTTGAAAAACCACTTTTCGCACTTGTGTTGGTGCAGGAAACCACTTTTGCACTTGTATTAGTGTGGTAAAAACACTTTTTGCACCTGTGATAGTGTTGAAAAATCACTTTTCGCACTTGTGTTCGTGTTGAAAAACCACTTTTCGCACTTGTGTTGGTGCAGGAAACCACTTTTGCACTTGTATTAGTGTGGGAAAACCACTTTTCGCACTTGTGTTAGTGTTGAAAAACCACTTTTCGCACTTGTGTTAGTGTTGAAAAACCACTTTTCGCACTTGTGTTGGTGCAGGAAACCACTTTTGCACTTGTATTAGTGTGCAAAAACACTTTTCGCACTTGTGTTAGTGTTGAAAAACCACTTTTCGCACTTGTGTTAGTGTTGAAAAACCACTTTTCGCACTTGTGTTGGTGCAGGAAACTACTTTTGCACTTGTATTAGTGTGGAAAAAACACTTTTTGCACTTGTGATAGTGTTGAAAAACCACTTTTCGCACTTGTGTTAGTGTTGAAAAACCACTTTTCGCACTTGTGTTAGTGTTGAAAAACCACTTTTCGCACTTGTGTTAGTGTTGAAAAACCACTTTTCGCACTTGTGTTGGTGCACGAAACCACTTTTGCACTTGTATTAGTGTGGAAAAAACACTTTTTGCACTTGTGATAGTGTTGAAAAACCACTTTTCGCACTTGTGTTAGTGTTGAAAAACCACTTTTCGCACTTGTGTTGGTGCAGGAAACCACTTTTGCACTTGTATTAGTGTGGGAAAACCACTTTTCGCACATGTGTTAGTGTTGAAAAACCACTTTTCGCACTTGTGTTAGTGTTGAAAAACCACTTTTCGCACTTGTGTTGGTGCAGGAAACCACTTTTGCACTTGTATTAGTGTGCAAAAACACTTTTCGCACTTGTGTTAGTGTTGAAAAACCACTTTTCGCACTTGTGTTAGTGTTGAAAAACCACTTTTCGCACCTGTGTTGGTGCAGGAAACCACTTTTGCACTTGTATTAGTGTGGAAAAAACACTTTTTGCACTTGTGATAGTGTTGAAAAACCACTTTTCGCACTTGTGTTAGTGTTGAAAAACCACTTTTCGCACTTGTGTTGGTGCAGGAAACCACTTTTGCACTTGTATTAGTGTGGTAAAAACACTCTTTGCACTTGTGATAGTGTTGAAAAACCACTTTTTGCACTTGTGTTAGTGTTGAAAAACCACTTTTCGCACTTGTGTTAGTGTTGAAAAGCCACTTTTCGCACTTGTGTTGGTGCAGGAAACCACTTTTGCACTTGTATTAGTGTGGAAAAAACACTTTTTGCACTTGTGATAGTGTTGAAAAACCACTTTTCGCACTTGTGTTAGTGTTGAAAAACCACTTTTCGCACTTGTGTTAGTGTTGAAAAACCACTTTTCGCACTTGTGTTAGTGTTGAAAAACCACTTTTCGCACTTGTGTTGGTGCAGGAAACAACTTTTGCACTTGTATTAGTGTGGAAAAATCACTTTTCGCACTTGTGTTAGTGTTGAAAAACCACTTTTCGCACTTGTGTTAGTATTGAAAAACCACTTTTCGCACTTGTGTTGGTGCATGAAACCACTTTTGCACTTGTATTAGTGTGGAAAAAACACTTTTCGCACTTGTGTTAGTGTGGGAAAAACACTTTTCGCACTTGTGTTAGTGTTGAAAAACCACTTTTCGCACTTGTGTTGGTGCAGGAAACCACTTTTGCACTTGTATTAGTGTGGAAAAACCACTTTTCGCACTTGTGTTAGTGTTGAAAAACCACTTTTCGCACTTGTGTTAGTGTTGAAAAACCACTTTTCGCACTTGTGTTGGTGCAGGAAACCACTTTTGCACTTGTATTAGTGTGGAAAAAACACTTTTTGCACTTGTGTTAGTGTTGAAAAACCACTTTTCGCACTTGTGTTAGTGTTGAAAAACCACTTTTCGCACTTGTGTTGGTGCAGGAAACCACTTTTGCACTTGTATTAGTGTGGAAAAAACACTTTTTGCACTTGTGATAGTGTTGAAAAACCACTTTTCGCACTTGTGTTAGTGTTGAAAAACCACTTTTCGCACTTGTGTTGGTGCAGGAAACCACTTTTGCACATGTATTAGTGTGGAAAAAACACTTTTCGCACTTGTGTTAGTGTTGAAAAACCACATTTCGCACTTGTGTTAGTGTTGAAAAACCACTTTTCGCACTTGTGTTGGTGCAGGAAACCACTTTTGCACTTGTATTAGTGTGGAAAAAACACTTTTTGCACTTGTGATAGTGTTGAAAAACCACTTTTCGCACTTGTGTTAGTGTTGAAAAACCACTTTTCGCACTTGTGTTGGTGCAGGAAACCACTTTTGCACTTGTATTAGTGTGGAAAAACCACTTTTCGCACTTGTGTTAGTGTTGAAAAACCACTTTTCGCACTTGTGTTAGTGTTTAAAAACCACTTTTCGCACTTGTGTTGGTGCAGGAAACCACTTTTGCACTTGTATTAGTGTGGAAAAAACACTTTTTGCACTTGTGATAGTGTTGAAAAACCACTTTTCGCACTTGTGTTAGTGTTGAAAAACCACTTTTCGCACTTGTGTTAGTGTTGAAAAACCACTTTTCGCACTTGTGTTGGTGCAGGAAACCACTTTTGCACTTGTATTAGTGTGGTAAAAACACTTTTTGCACCTGTGATAGTGTTGAAAAATCACTTTTCGCACTTGTGTTCGTGTTGAAAAACCACTTTTCGCACTTGTGTTGGTGCAGGAAACCACTTTTGCACTTGTATTAGTGTGGGAAAACCACTTTTCGCACTTGTGTTAGTGTTGAAAAACCACTTTTCGCACTTGTGTTAGTGTTGAAAAACCACTTTTCGCACTTGTGTTGGTGCAGGAAACCACTTTTGCACTTGTATTAGTGTGCAAAAACACTTTTCGCACTTGTGTTAGTGTTGAAAAACCACTTTTCGCACTTGTGTTAGTGTTGAAAAACCACTTTTCGCACTTGTGTTGGTGCAGGAAACTACTTTTGCACTTGTATTAGTGTGGAAAAAACACTTTTTGCACTTGTGATAGTGTTGAAAAACCACTTTTCGCACTTGTGTTAGTGTTGAAAAACCACTTTTCGCACTTGTGTTAGTGTTGAAAAACCACTTTTCGCACTTGTGTTAGTGTTGAAAAACCACTTTTCGCACTTGTGTTGGTGCACGAAACCACTTTTGCACTTGTATTAGTGTGGAAAAAACACTTTTTGCACTTGTGATAGTGTTGAAAAACCACTTTTCGCACTTGTGTTAGTGTTGAAAAACCACTTTTCGCACTTGTGTTGGTGCAGGAAACCACTTTTGCACTTGTATTAGTGTGGGAAAACCACTTTTCGCACATGTGTTAGTGTTGAAAAACCACTTTTCGCACTTGTGTTAGTGTTGAAAAACCACTTTTCGCACTTGTGTTGGTGCAGGAAACCACTTTTGCACTTGTATTAGTGTGCAAAAACACTTTTCGCACTTGTGTTAGTGTTGAAAAACCACTTTTCGCACTTGTGTTAGTGTTGAAAAACCACTTTTCGCACCTGTGTTGGTGCAGGAAACCACTTTTGCACTTGTATTAGTGTGGAAAAACCACTTTTCGCACTTGTGTTAGTGTTGAAAAACCACTTTTCGCACGTGTGTTAGTGTTGAAAAACCACTTTTCGCACTTGTGTTAGTTCAGGAAACCACTTTTGCACTTGTATTAGTGTGGTAAAAACACCCTTTGCACTTGTGTTAGTGTTGAAAAACCACTTTTCGCACTTGTGTTAGTGTTGAAAAACCACTTTTCGCACTTGTGTTGGTGTTGAAAAGCCACTTTTCGCACTTGTGTTGGTGCAGGAAACCACTTTTGCACTTGTATTAGTGTAGAAAAAACACTTTTTGCACTTGTGATAGTGTTGAAAAACCACTTTTCGCACTTGTGTTAGTGTTGAAAAACCACTTTTCGCACTTGTGTTAGTGTTGAAAAACCACTTTTCGCACTTGTGTTAGTGTTGAAAAACCACTTTTCGCACTTGTGTTGGTGCAGGAAACCACTTTTGCACTTGTATTAGTGTGGAAAAAACACTTTTTGCACTTGTGTTAGTGTTGAAAAACCACTTTTCGCACTTGTGTTAGTGTTGAAAAACCACTTTTCGCACTTGTGTTGGTGCAGGAAACCACTTTTGCACTTGTATTAGTGTGGAAAAAACACTTTTTGCACTTGTGATAGTGTTGAAAAACCACTTTTCGCACTTGTGTTAGTGTTGAAAAACCACTTTTCGCACTTGTGTTGGTGCAGGAAACCACTTTTGCACATGTATTAGTGTGGAAAAAACACTTTTCGCACTTGTGTTAGTGTTGAAAAACCACATTTCGCACTTGTGTTAGTGTTGAAAAACCACTTTTCGCACTTGTGTTGGTGCAGGAAACCACTTTTGCACTTGTATTAGTGTGGAAAAAACACTTTTTGCACTTGTGATAGTGTTGAAAAACCACTTTTCGCACTTGTGTTAGTGTTGAAAAACCACTTTTCGCACTTGTGTTGGTGCAGGAAACCACTTTTGCACTTGTATTAGTGTGGAAAAACCACTTTTCGCACTTGTGTTAGTGTTGAAAAACCACTTTTCGCACTTGTGTTAGTGTTTAAAAACCACTTTTCGCACTTGTGTTGGTGCAGGAAACCACTTTTGCACTTGCATTAGTGTGGAAAAAACACTTTTTGCACTTGTGATAGTGTTGAAAAACCACTTTTCGCACTTGTGTTAGTGTTGAAAAACCACTTTTCGCACTTGTGTTAGTGTTGAAAAACCACTTTTCGCACTTGTGTTGGTGCAGGAAACCACTTTTGCACTTGT
Organism: Myxine glutinosa; assembly: GCF_964187855.1. Classification (NCBI taxonomy): domain Eukaryota; kingdom Metazoa; phylum Chordata; class Myxini; order Myxiniformes; family Myxinidae; genus Myxine; species Myxine glutinosa. The sequence goes on from NW_027619373.1 coordinate 34,686, forward strand.
ATTAGTGTGGTAAAAACACTTTTTGCACCTGTGATAGTGTTGAAAAATCACTTTTCGCACTTGTGTTCGTGTTGAAAAACCACTTTTCGCACTTGTGTTGGTGCAGGAAACCACTTTTGCACTTGTATTAGTGTGGGAAAACCACTTTTCGCACTTGTGTTAGTGTTGAAAAACCACTTTTCGCACTTGTGTTAGTGTTGAAAAACCACTTTTCGCACTTGTGTTGGTGCAGGAAACCACTTTTGCACTTGTATTAGTGTGCAAAAACACTTTTCGCACTTGTGTTAGTGTTGAAAAACCACTTTTCGCACTTGTGTTAGTGTTGAAAAACCACTTTTCGCACTTGTGTTGGTGCAGGAAACTACTTTTGCACTTGTATTAGTGTGGAAAAAACACTTTTTGCACTTGTGATAGTGTTGAAAAACCACTTTTCGCACTTGTGTTAGTGTTGAAAAACCACTTTTCGCACTTGTGTTAGTGTTGAAAAACCACTTTTCGCACTTGTGTTAGTGTTGAAAAACCACTTTTCGCACTTGTGTTGGTGCACGAAACCACTTTTGCACTTGTATTAGTGTGGAAAAAACACTTTTTGCACTTGTGATAGTGTTGAAAAACCACTTTTCGCACTTGTGTTAGTGTTGAAAAACCACTTTTCGCACTTGTGTTGGTGCAGGAAACCACTTTTGCACTTGTATTAGTGTGGGAAAACCACTTTTCGCACATGTGTTAGTGTTGAAAAACCACTTTTCGCACTTGTGTTAGTGTTGAAAAACCACTTTTCGCACTTGTGTTGGTGCAGGAAACCACTTTTGCACTTGTATTAGTGTGCAAAAACACTTTTCGCACTTGTGTTAGTGTTGAAAAACCACTTTTCGCACTTGTGTTAGTGTTGAAAAACCACTTTTCGCACCTGTGTTGGTGCAGGAAACCACTTTTGCACTTGTATTAGTGTGGAAAAACCACTTTTCGCACTTGTGTTAGTGTTGAAAAACCACTTTTCGCACGTGTGTTAGTGTTGAAAAAACCACTTTTCGCACTTGTGTTAGTTCAGGAAACCACTTTTGCACTTGTATTAGTGTGGTAAAAACACCCTTTGCACTTGTGTTAGTGTTGAAAAACCACTTTTCGCACTTGTGTTAGTGTTGAAAAACCACTTTTCGCACTTGTGTTGGTGTTGAAAAGCCACTTTTCGCACTTGTGTTGGTGCAGGAAACCACTTTTGCACTTGTATTAGTGTAGAAAAAACACTTTTTGCACTTGTGATAGTGTTGAAAAACCACTTTTCGCACTTGTGTTAGTGTTGAAAAACCACTTTTCGCACTTGTGTTAGTGTTGAAAAACCACTTTTCGCACTTGTGTTAGTGTGAAAAACCACTTTTCGCACTTGTGTTGGTGCAGGAAACAACTTTTGCACTTGTATTAGTGTGGAAAAATCACTTTTCGCACTTGTGTTAGTGTTGAAAAACCACTTTTCGCACTTGTGTTAGTGTTGAAAAACCACTTTTCGCACTTGTGTTGGTGCAGGAAGCCACTTTTGCACTTGTATTAGTGTGGAAAAAACACTTTTTGCACTTGTGATAGTGTTGAAAAACCACTTTTCTCCATTGTGTTAGTGTTGAAAAACCACTTTTCGCACTTGTGTTAGTGTTGAAAAAACCACTTTTCGCACTTGTGTTGGTGCAGGAAACCACTTTTGCACTTGTAGTAGTGTGGAAAAATACTTTTTGCACTTGTGATAGTGTTGAAAAACCACTTTTCGCACTTTGTGTTAATGTTGAAAAACCACTTTTCGCACTTGTGTTGGTGCAGGAAACCACTTTTGCACTTGTATTAGTGTGGTAAAACCACTTTTCGCACTTGTGTTAGTGTTGAAAAACCACTTTTCGCACTTGTGTTAGTGTTGAAAAACCACTTTTCGCACTTGTGTTGGTGCAGGAAACCACTTTTGCACTTGTATTAGTGTGGGAAAACCACTTTTCGCACTTGTGTTAGTGTTGAAAAACCACTTTTCGCACTTGTGTTAGTGTTGAAAAACCACTTTTCTCACTTGTGTTGGTGCAGGAAACCACTTTTGCACTTGTATTAGTGTGCAAAAACACTTTTCGCACTTGTGTTAGTGTTGAAAAACCACTTTTCGCACTTGTGTTAGTGTTGAAAAACCACTTTTCGCACTTGTGTTGGTGCAGGAAACTACTTTTGCACATGTATTAGTGTGGAAAAAACACTTTTCGCACTTGTGTTAGTGTTGAAAAACCACATTTCGCACTTGTGTTAGTGTTGAAAAACCACTTTTCGCACTTGTGTTGGTGCAGGAAACCACTTTTGCACTTGTATTAGTGTGGAAAAAACACTTTTTGCACTTGTGATAGTGTTGAAAAACCACTTTTCGCACTTGTGTTAGTGTTGAAAAACCACTTTTCGCACTTGTGTTGGTGCAGGAAACCACTTTTGCACTTGTATTAGTGTGGAAAAACCACTTTTCGCACTTGTGTTAGTGTTGAAAAACCACTTTTCGCACTTGTGTTAGTGTTTAAAAACCACTTTTCGCACTTGTGTTGTGCAGGAAACCACTTTTGCACTTGCATTAGTGTGGAAAAAACACTTTTTGCACTTGTGATAGTGTTGAAAAACCACTTTTCGCACTTGTGTTAGTGTTGAAAAACCACTTTTCGCACTTGTGTTAGTGTTGAAAAACCACTTTTCGCACTTGTGTTGGTGCAGGAAACCACTTTTGCACTTGTATTAGTGTGGTAAAAACACTTTTTGCACCTGTGATAGTGTTGAAAAATCACTTTTCGCACTTGTGTTCGTGTTGAAAAACCACTTTTCGCACTTGTGTTGTGCAGGAAACCACTTTTGCACTTGTATTAGTGTGGAAAACCACTTTTCGCACTTGTGTTAGTGTTGAAAAATCACTTTTCGCACTTGTGTTCGTGTTGAAAAACCACTTTTCGCACTTGTGTTGGTGCAGGAAACCACTTTTGCACTTGTATTAGTGTGGTAAAAACACTTTTTGCACTTGTGATAGTGTTGAAAAACCACTTTTTGCACTTGTGTTAGTGTTGAAAAACCACTTTTCGCACTTGTGTTGGTGCAGGAAACCACTTTTGCACTTGTATTAGTGTGGAAAAACCACTTTTCGCACTTGTGTTAGTGTTGAAAAACCACTTTTCGCACTTGTGTTAGTGTTGAAAAACCACTTTTCGCACTTGTGTTGGTGCAGGAAACCACTTTTGCACTTGTATTAGTGTGGAAAAAACACTTTTTGCACTTGTGATAGTGTTGAAAAACCACTTTTGCACTTGTGTTAGTGTTGAAAAACCACTTTTCGCACTTGTGTTAGTGTTGAAAAACCACTTTTCGCACTTGTGTTAGTATTGAAAAACCACTTTTCGCACTTGTGTTGGTGCATGAAACCACTTTTGCACTTGTATTAGTGTGGAAAAAACACTTTTCGCACTTGTGTTAGTGTGGGAAAAACACTTTTCGCACTTGTGTTAGTGTTGAAAAACCACTTTTCGCACTTGTGTTGGTGCAGGAAACCACTTTTGCACTTGTATTAGTGTGGAAAAACCACTTTTCGCACTTGTGTTAGTGTTGAAAAACCACTTTTCGCACTTGTGTTAGTGTTGAAAAACCACTTTTCGCACTTGTGTTGGTGCAGGAAACCACTTTTGCACTTGTATTAGTGTGGAAAAAACACTTTTTGCACTTGTGTTAGTGTTGAAAAACCACTTTTCGCACTTGTGTTAGTGTTGAAAAACCACTTTTCGCACTTGTGTTGGTGCAGGAAACCACTTTTGCACTTGTATTAGTGTGGAAAAAACACTTTTTGCACTTGTGATAGTGTTGAAAAACCACTTTTCGCACTTGTGTTAGTGTTGAAAAACCACTTTTCGCACTTGTGTTGGTGCAGGAAACCACTTTTGCACATGTATTAGTGTGGAAAAAACACTTTTCGCACTTGTGTTAGTGTTGAAAAACCACATTTCGCACTTGTGTTAGTGTTGAAAAACCACTTTTCGCACTTGTGTTGGTGCAGGAAACCACTTTTGCACTTGTATTAGTGTGGAAAAAACACTTTTTGCACTTGTGATAGTGTTGAAAAACCACTTTTCGCACTTGTGTTAGTGTTGAAAAACCACTTTTCGCACTTGTGTTGGTGCAGGAAACCACTTTTGCACTTGTATTAGTGTGGAAAAACCACTTTTCGCACTTGTGTTAGTGTTGAAAAACCACTTTTCGCACTTGTGTTAGTGTTGAAAAACCACTTTTCGCACTTGTGTTGGTGCAGGAAACCACTTTTGCACTTGTATTAGTGTGGAAAAAACACTTTTTGCACTTGTGATAGTGTTGAAAAACCACTTTTCGCACTTGTGTTAGTGTTGAAAAACCACTTTTCGCACTTGTGTTAGTGTTGAAAAACCACTTTTCGCACTTGTGTTGGTGCAGGAAACCACTTTTGCACTTGTATTAGTGTGGAAAAAACACTTTTTGCACTTGTGATAGTGTTGAAAAACCACTTTTCGCACTTGTGTTAGTGTTGAAAAACCACTTTTCGCACTTGTGTTAGTGTTGAAAAACCACTTTTCGCACTTGTGTTAGTGTTGAAAAACCACTTTTCGCACTTGTGTTGGTGCAGGAAACAACTTTTGCACTTGTATTAGTGTGGAAAAACTACTTTTTGCACTTGTGTTAGTGTTGAAAAACCACTTTTCGCACTTGTGTTAGTGTTGAAAAACCACTTTTCGCACTTGTGTTGGTGCAGGAAACCACTTTTGCACTTGTATTAGTGTGGTAAAAACACTTTTTGCACTTGTGATAGTGTTGAAAAACCACTTTTCGCATTTGTGTTAGTGTTGAAAAACCCACTTTCGCACTAGTGTTGGTGCAGGAAACCACTTTTGCACTTGTATTAGTGTGGAAAAACCACTTTTCGCACTTGTGTTGGTGCAGGAAACCACTTTTGCACTTGTATTAGTGTGGAAAAACCACTTTTCGCACTTGTGTTAGTGTTTGAAAAACCACTTTTTGCACTTGTGTTAGTGTTTAAAAACCACTTTTCGCACTTGTGTTGGTGCAGGAAACCACTTTTGCACTTGTATTAGTGTGGAAAAAACACTTTTTGCACTTGTGATAGTGTTGAAAAACCACTTTTCGCACTTGTGTTAGTGTTGAAAACCACTTTTCACACTTGTGTTGGTGCAGGAAACCACTTTTGCACTTGTATTAGTGTGGAAAAAACACTTTTTGCACTTGTGATAGTGTTGAAAAACCACTTTTCGCACTTGTGTTAGTGTTGAAAACCACTTTTCACACTTGTGTTGGTGCAGGAAACACTTTTGCACTTGTATTAGTGTGGTAAAAACACTTTTTGCACTTGTGATAGTGTTGAAAAACCACTTTTCGCACTTGTGTTAGTGTTGAAAAACCACTTTTCGCACTTGTGTTGGTGCAGGGGAAACCACTTTTGCACTTGTATTAGTGTGGAAAACCACTTTTCGCACTTGTGTTAGTGTTGAAAAACCACTTTTCGCACTTGTGTTAGTGTTGAAAAACCACTTTTCGCACTTGTGTTGGTTCAGGAAACAACTTTTGCACTTGTATTAGTGTGGAAAAACCACTTTTTCGCACTTGTGTTAGTGTTGAAAAACCACTTTTCGCACTTGTGTTAGTGTTGAAAAACCACTTTTCGCACTTGTGTTGTGCAGGAAACCACTTTTGCACTTGTATTAGTGTGGAAAAAACCACTTTTTGCACTTGTGATAGTGTTGAAAAACCACTTTTCGCACTTGTGTTAGTGTTTAAAAACCACTTTTCGCACTTGTGTTGGTTCAGGAAACAACTTTTGCACTTGTATTAGTGTGGAAAAAACCACTTTTCGCACTTGTGTTAGTGTTGAAAAACCACTTTTCGCACTGTGTTGGTGCAGGAAACCACTTTTGCACTTGTATTAGTGTGGTAAAAACACTTTTTGCACTTGTGATAGTGTTGAAAAACCACTTTTCGCACTTGTGTTAGTGTTGAAAAACCACTTTTCGCACTTGTGTTGGTGCAGGAAACACTTTTGCACTTGTATTAGTGTGGAAAAAACACTTTTTGCACTTGTGATAGTGTTGAAAAACCACTTTTCGCACTTGTGTTAGTGTTGAAAAACCACTTTTCGCACTTGTGTTAGTGTTGAAAAACCACTTTTCGCACTTGTGTTAGTGTTGAAAAACCACTTTTCGCACTTGTGTTGGTGCAGGAAACAACTTTTGCACTTGTATTAGTGTGGAAAAACCACTTTTCGCACTTGTGTTAGTTTTGAAAAACCACTTTTCGCACTTGTGTTAGTGTTGAAAAACCACTTTTCGCACTTGTGTTGGTGCAGGAAACCACTTTTGCACTTGTATTAGTGTGCAAAAACACTTTTCGCACTTGTGTTAGTGTTGAAAAACCACTTTTCGCACTTGTGTTAGTGTTGAAAAACACTTTTCGCACCTGTGTTGGTGCAGGAAACCACTTTTGCACTTGTATTAGTTTGGAAAAACCACTTTTCGCACTTGTGTTAGTGTTGAAAAAACCACTTTTCGCACCGTGTGTTAGTGTTGAAAAACCACTTTTCGCACTTGTGTTAGTTCAGGAAACCACTTTTGCACTTGTATTAGTGTGGTAAAAACACCCTTTGCACTTGTGTTAGTGTTGAAAAACCACTTTTCGCACTTGTGTTAGTGTTGAAAAACCACTTTTCGCACTTGTGTTGGTGTTGAAAAGCCACTTTTCGCACTTGTGTTGGTGCAGGAAACCACTTTTGCACTTGTATTAGTGTAGAAAAAACACTTTTTGCACTTGTGATAGTGTTGAAAAACCACTTTCGCACTTGTGTTAGTGTTGAAAAACCACTTTTCGCACTTGTGTTAGTGTTGAAAAACCACTTTTCGCACTTGTGTTAGTGTTGAAAAACCACTTTTCGCACTTGTGTTGGTGCAGGAAACAACTTTTGCACTTGTATTAGTGTGGAAAAATCACTTTTCGCACTTGTGTTAGTGTTGAAAAACCACTTTCACACTTGTGTTAGTGTTGAAAAACCACTTTTCGCACTTGTGTTGGTGCAGGAAGCCACTTTTGCACTTGTATTAGTGTGGAAAAAACACTTTTTGCACTTGTGATAGTGTTGAAAAACCACTTTTCTCCATTGTGTTAGTGTTGAAAAACCACTTTTCGCACTTGTGTTAGTGTTGAAAAACCACTTTCGCACTTGTGTTGGTGCAGGGAAACCACTTTTGCACTTGTAGTAGTGTGGAAAAAACACTTTTTGCACTTGTGATAGTGTTGAAAAACCACTTTTCGCACTTTGTGTTAATGTTGAAAAACCACTTTTCGCACTTGTGTTGGTGCAGGAAACCACTTTTGCACTTGTATTAGTGTGGTAAAAACACTTTTTGCACCTGTGATAGTGTTGAAAAATCACTTTTCGCACTTGTGTTCGTGTTGAAAAACCACTTTTCGCACTTGTGTTGGTGCAGGAAACCACTTTTGCACTTGTATTAGTGTGGGGAAAACCACTTTTCGCACTTGTGTTAGTGTTGAAAAACCACTTTTCGCACTTGTGTTAGTGTTGAAAAACCACTTTTCGCACTTGTGTTGGTGCAGGAAACCACTTTTGCACTTGTATTAGTGTGCAAAAACACTTTTCGCACTTGTGTTAGTGTTGAAAAACCACTTTTCGCACTTGTGTTAGTGTTGAAAAACCACTTTTCGCACTTGTGTTGGTGCAGGAAACTACTTTTGCACTTGTATTAGTGTGGAAAAAACACTTTTTGCACTTGTGATAGTGTTGAAAAACCACTTTTCGCACTTGTGTTAGTGTTGAAAAACCACTTTTCGCACTTGTGTTAGTGTTGAAAAACCACTTTTCGCACTTGTGTTAGTGTTGAAAAACCACTTTTCGCACTTGTGTTGGTGCACGAAACCACTTTTGCACTTGTATTAGTGTGGAAAAAACACTTTTTGCACTTGTGATAGTGTTGAAAAACCACTTTTCGCACTTGTGTTAGTGTTGAAAAACACTTTTCGCACTTGTGTTGGTGCAGGAAACCACTTTTGCACTTGTATTAGTGTGGGAAAACCACTTTTCGCACATGTGTTAGTGTTGAAAAACCACTTTTCGCACTTGTGTTAGTGTTGAAAAACCACTTTTCGCACTTGTGTTGGTGCAGGGAAACCACTTTTGCACTTGTATTAGTGTGCAAAAACACTTTTCGCACTTGTGTTAGTGTTGAAAAACCACTTTTCGCACTTGTGTTAGTGTTGAAAAACCACTTTTCGCACCTGTGTTGGTGCAGGAAACCACTTTTGCACTTGTATTAGTGTGGAAAAACCACTTTTCGCACTTGTGTTAGTGTTGAAAAACCACTTTTCGCACGTGTGTTAGTGTTGAAAAACCACTTTTCGCACTTGTGTTAGTTCAGGAAACCACTTTTGCACTTGTATTAGTGTGGTAAAAACACCCTTTGCACTTGTGTTAGTGTTGAAAAACCACTTTTCGCACTTGTGTTAGTGTTGAAAAACCACTTTTCGCACTTGTGTTGGTGTTGAAAAGCCACTTTTCGCACTTGTGTTGGTGCAGGAAACCACTTTTGCACTTGTATTAGTGTAGAAAAAACACTTTTTGCACTTGTGATAGTGTTGAAAAAACCACTTTTCGCACTTGTGTTAGTGTTGAAAAACCACTTTTCGCACTTGTGTTAGTGTTGAAAAACCACTTTTCGCACTTGTGTTAGTGTTGAAAAACCACTTTTCGCACTTGTGTTGGTGCAGGAAACAACTTTTGCACTTGTATTAGTGTGGAAAAATCACTTTTCGCACTTGTGTTAGTGTTGAAAAACCACTTTTCGCACTTGTGTTAGTGTTGAAAAACCACTTTTCGCACTTGTGTTGGTGCAGGAAGCCACTTTTGCACTTGTATTAGTGTGGAAAAAACACTTTTTGCACTTGTGATAGTGTTGAAAAACCACTTTTCTCCATTGTGTTAGTGTTGAAAAACCACTTTTCGCACTTGTGTTAGTGTTGAAAAACCACTTTTCGCACTTGTGTTGGTGCAGGAAACCACTTTTGCACTTGTAGTAGTGTGGAAAAAACACTTTTTGCACTTGTGATAGTGTTGAAAAACCACTTTTCGCACTTTGTGTTAATGTTGAAAAACCACTTTTCGCACTTGTGTTGGTGCAGGAAACCACTTTTGCACTTGTATTAGTGTGGTAAAAACACTTTTTGCACTTGTGATAGTGTTGAAAAACCACTTTTTGCACTTGTGTTAGTGTTGAAAAACCACTTTTCGCACTTGTGTTGGTGCAGGAAACCACTTTTGCACTTGTATTAGTGTGGAAAAACCACTTTTCGCACTTGTGTTAGTGTTGAAAAACCACTTTTCGCACTTGTGTTAGTGTTGAAAAACCACTTTTCGCACTTGTGTTGGTGCAGGAAACCACTTTTGCACTTGTATTAGTGTGGAAAAAACACTTTTTGCACTTGTGATAGTGTTGAAAAACCACTTTTGCACTTGTGTTAGTGTTGAAAAACCACTTTTCGCACTTGTGTTAGTGTTGAAAAACCACTTTTCGCACTTGTGTTAGTATTGAAAAACCACTTTTCGCACTTGTGTTGGTGCATGAAACCACTTTTGCACTTGTATTAGTGTGGAAAAAACACTTTTCG
>NW_027619374.1:0-44360 GCF_964187855.1 Myxine glutinosa
AGTGTGGAAAAAACACTTTTTGCACTTGTGTTAGTGTTGAAAAACCACTTTTCGCACTTGTGTTGGTGCAGGAAACCACTTTTGCACTTGTATTAGTGTGGAAAAAACACTTTTTGCACTTGTGATAGTGTTGAAAAACCACTTTTCGCACTTGTGTTAGTGTTGAAAAACCACTTTTCGCACTTGTGTTGGTGCAGGAAACCACTTTTGTACTTGTATTAGTGTGGAAAAACCACTTTTCGCACTTGTGTTAGTGTTGAAAAACCACTTTTCGCACTTGTGTTGGTGCAGGAAACCACTTTTGCACTTGTATTAGTGTGGAAAAAACACTTTTTGCACTTGTGATGGTGTTGAAAAACCACTTTTCGCACTTGTGTTAGTGTTGAAAAACCACATTTCGCACTTGTGTTGGTGCAGGAAACCACTTTTGCACTTGTATTAGTGTGGAAAAACCACTTTTCACACTTGTGTTAGTGTTGAAAAACCACTTTTCGCACTTGTGTTAGTGTTGAAAAACCACTTTTCGCACTTGTGTTGGTGCAGGAAACCACTTTTGCACTTGTATTAATGTGGGAAAAACACTTTTCGCACTTGTGTTCGTGTTGAAAAACCACTTTTCGCACTTGTGTTAGTGTTGAAAAACCACTTTTCGCACTTGTGTTGGTGCAGGAAACCACTTTTGCACTTGTATTAGTGTGGAAAAAACACTTTTTGCACTTGTGATAGTGTTGAAAAACCACTTTTCGCACTTGTGTTAGTGTTGAAAAACCACATTTCGCACTTGTGTTGGTGCAGGAAACCACTTTTGCACTTGTATTAGTGTGGAAAAACCACTTTTTGCACTTGTGTTAGTGTTGAAAAACCACTTTTTGCACTTGTGTTAGTGTTGAAGAACCACTTTTCGCACTTGTGTTGGTGCAGGAAACCACTTTTGCACTTGTATTAGTGTGGAAAAAACACTTTTTGCACTTGTGGTAGTGTTGAAAAACCACTTTTCGCACTTCTGTTAGTGTTGAAAATCCACTTTTCGCCCCTGGGTTGGTGCAGGAAACCACTTTTGCACTTGTATTAGTGTGGAAAAACCACTTTTCGCACTTGTGTTAGTGTTGGAAAAACACTTTTCGCACTTGTGTTAGTGTTGGAAAACCACTTTTCGCACTTGTGTTGGTGCAGGAAACCACTTTTGCACTTGTATTAGTGTGGAAAAAACACTTTTCGCACTTGTGTTAGTGTTGAAAAACCACTTTTCGCACTTGTGTTATTGTTGAAAAACCACTTTTCGCACTTGTGTTAGTGTTGAAAAACCACTTTTCGCACTTGTGTTAGTGTTGAAAAACCTCTTTTCGCACTTGTGTTAGTGTTGAAAAACCACTTTTCGCACTTGTGTTGGTGCAGGAAACCACTTTTGCACTTGTATTAGTGTGGGAAAACCACTTCTCGCACTTGTATTAGTGTAGAAAAACCACTTTTCGCACTTGTGTTAGTGTTGTAAAACCACTTTTCGCACTTGTGTTAGTGTTGAAAAACCACTTTTCGCACTTGTGTTGGTGCAGGAAACCACTTTTGCACTTGTATTAGTGTGGGAAACCCACTTCTCGCACTTGTATTAGTGTAGAAAAACCACTTTTCGCACTTGTGTTAGTGTTGTAAAACCACTTTTCGCACTAAAGTTGGTGCAGGAACCACTTTTGCACTTGTATTAGTGTGGAAAAAACACTTTTTGCACTTGTGATAGTGTTGAAAAACCACTTTTTAAACTTGTGTTAGTGTTGAAAAACCACTTTTCGCACTTGTGTTGGTGCAGGAAACCACTTTTGCACTTGTATTAGTGTGGAAAAAACACTTTTTGCACTTGTGTTAGTGTTGAAAAACCACTTTTCGCACTTGTGTTGGTGCAGGAAACCACTTTTGCACTTGTATTAGTGTGGAAAAAACACTTTTTGCACTTGTGATAGTGTTGAAAAACCACTTTTCGCACTTGTGTTAGTGTTGAAAAACCACTTTTCGCACTTGTGTTGGTGCAGGAAACCACTTTTGTACTTGTATTAGTGTGGAAAAACCACTTTTCGCACTTGTGTTAGTGTTGAAAAACCACTTTTCGCACTTGTGTTGGTGCAGGAAACCACTTTTGCACTTGTATTAGTGTGGAAAAAACACTTTTTGCACTTGTGATAGTGTTGAAAAACCACTTTTCGCACTTGTGTTAGTGTTGAAAAACCACATTTCGCACTTGTGTTGGTGCAGGAAACCACTTTTGCACTTGTATTAGTGTGGAAAAACCACTTTTCACACTTGTGTTAGTGTTGAAAAACCACTTTTCGCACTTGTGTTAGTGTTGAAAAACCACTTTTCGCACTTGTGTTGGTGCAGGAAACCACTTTTGCACTTGTATTAATGTGGGAAAAACACTTTTCGCACTTGTGTTCGTGTTGAAAAACCACTTTTCGCACTTGTGTTAGTGTTGAAAAACCACTTTTCGCACTTGTGTTGGTGCAGGAAACCACTTTTGCACTTGTATTAGTGTGGAAAAAACACTTTTTGCACTTGTGATAGTGTTGAAAAACCACTTTTCGCACTTGTGTTAGTGTTGAAAAACCACATTTCGCACTTGTGTTGGTGCAGGAAACCACTTTTGCACTTGTATTAGTGTGGAAAAACCACTTTTTGCACTTGTGTTAGTGTTGAAAAACCACTTTTTGCACTTGTGTTAGTGTTGAAGAACCACTTTTCGCACTTGTGTTGGTGCAGGAAACCACTTTTGCACTTGTATTAGTGTGGAAAAAACACTTTTTGCACTTGTGGTAGTGTTGAAAAACCACTTTTCGCACTTCTGTTAGTGTTGAAAAACCACTTTTCGCACTTGTGTTGGTGCAGGAAACCACTTTTGCACTTGTATTAGTGTGGAAAATACACTTTTTGCACTTGTGATAGTGTTGAAAAACCACTTTTCACACTTGTGTTAGTGTTGAAAAACCACTTTTCGCACTTGTGTTGGTGCAGAAAACGACTTTTGCACTTGTATTAGTGTGGAAAAACCACTTTTCGCACTTGTGTTAGTGTTGAAAAACCATTTTTCGCACTTGTGTTAGTGTTGAAAAACCACTTTTCGCACTTGTGTTGGTGCAGGAAACCACTTTTGCACTTGTATTAGTGTTGAAAAACCACTTTTCGCACTTGTGTTGGTGCAGGAAACCACTTTTGCACTTGTATTAGTGTGGAAAAACCATTTTCGCACTTGTGTTAGTGTTGGAAAACCACTTTTCGCACTTGTGTTAGTGTTGAAAAACCACTTTTCGCACTTGTGTTAGTGTTGAAAAATCACTTTTCGCACTTGTGTTAGTGTTGAAAAACCACTTTTTGCACTTGTGTTAGTGTTGAAAAACCACTTTTCGCACTTGTGTTGGTGCAGGAAACCACTTTTGCACTTGTATTAGTGTGGAAAAATCACTTTTCGCACTTGTGTTAGTGTTGAAAAACAACTTTTGCACTTGTGTTAGTGTTGAAAAAACACTTTTCGCACTTGTGTTAGTGTTGAAAAAACCACTTTTCGCACTTGTGTTAGTGTTGAAAAACCACTTTTCGCACTTGTGTTAGTGTTGAAAAACCACTTTTCGCACTTGTGTTAGTGTTGAAAAACCACTTTTCACACTTGTGTTAGTGTTGAAAAACCACTTTTCGCACTTGTGTTGGTGCAGGAAACCACTTTTGCACTTGTATTAGTGTGGAAAAATCACTTTTCGCACTTGTGTTAGTGTTGAAAAACCACTTTTGCACTTGTATTAGTGTGGAAAAAACACTGTTTGCACTTGTGATAGTGTTGAAATCCACTTTTCGCACTTGTGTTAGTGTTGAAAAACCACTTTTCGCACTTGTGTTGGTGCAGGAAACCACTTTTGCACTTGTATTAGTGTGGAAAAACCACTTTTCGCACTTGTGTTAGTGTTGAAAAACCACTTTTTGCACTTGTGTTAGTGTTGAAAAATCACTTTTCGCACTTGTGTTAGTGTTGAAAAACCACTTTTTGCACTTGTGTTAGTGTTGAAAAACCACTTTTCGCACTTGTGTTAGTGTTGCAAAACCACTTTTCGCACTTGTGTTGGTGCAGGAAATCACTTTTGCACTTGTATTAGTGTGGAAAAACCACTTTTCGCACTTGTGTTTATGTTGAAAAATCACTTTTCGCACTTGTGTTAGTGTTGAAAAACCACTTTTTGCACTTGTGTTAGTGTTGAAAAACCACTTTTCGCACTTGTGTTAGTGTTGAAAAACCACTTTTGCACTTGTATTAGTGTGGAAAAACCACTTTTCGCACTTGTGTTGGTGCAGGAAACCACTTTTGCACTTGTATTAGTGTGGAAAAAACACTTTTTGCACTTGTGATAGTGTTGAAAAACCACTTTTCGCACTTGTGTTAGTGTTGAAAAACCACTTTTCACACTTGTGTTGGTGCAGGCAACCACTTTTGCACTTGTATTAGTGTGGAAAACCACTTTTCGCACTTGTGTTCGTGTTGAGAAAACACTTTTCGCACTAGTGTGAGTGTTGAAAAACCACTTTTCGCACTTGTGTTGGTGCAGGAAACCACTTTTGCACTTGTATTAGTGTGGAAAAAACACTTTTTGCACTTGTGATAGTGTTGAAAAACCACTTTTCGCACTTGTGTTAGTGTTAAAAAACCACTTTTCGCACTTGTGTTGGTGCAGGAAACCACTTTTGCACTTGTATTAGTGTGGAAAAACCACTTTTCGCACTTGTGTTAGTGTTGAAAAAACCACTTTTCGCACTTGTGTTAGTGTTGAAAAACCACTTTTCGCACTTGTGTTAGTGTTGAAAAACCACTTTTCGCACTTGTGTTGGTGTTGAAAAACCACTTTTCGCACTTGTGTTAGTGTTGAAAAACCACTTTTCGCACTTGTGTTGGTGCAGGAAACCACTTTTGCACTTGTATTAGTGTGGAAAAATCACTTTTCGCACTTGTGTTAGTGTTGAAAAACCACTTTTCGCACTTGTGTTAGTGTTGAAAAACCACTTTTCGCACTTGTGTTGGTGCAGGAAACCACTTTTTCACTTGTATTAGTGTGGAAAAAACACTTTTTGCACTTGTGATAGTGTTGAAAAACCACATTTCGCACTTGTGTTAGTGTTGAAAAACCACTTTTCGCACTTGTGTTGGTGCAGGAAACCACTTTTGCACTTGTGTTAGTGTTGAAAAACCACTTTTCGCACTTGTGTTAATGTTGAAAAACCAATTTTGCACTTGTGTTAGTGTGGAAAAAACACTTTTTGCACTTGTTATAGTGTTGAAAAACCACTTTTCGCACTTGTGTTAGTGTTGAAAAACCACTTTTCGCACTTGTGTTGGTGCAGGAAACCACTTTTGCACTTGTATTAGTGTGGAAAAACCACTTTTCGCACTTGAGTTAGTGTTGAAAAACCACTTTTCGCAGTTGTGTTAGTGTTGAAAAACAACTTTTCGCACTTGTGTTGGTGCAGGAAACCACTTTTGCACTTGTATTAGTGTGGAAAAAACACTTTTTGCACTTGTGATAGTGTTGAAAAACCACTTTTCGCACTTGTGTTGGTGCAGGAAACCACTTTTGCACTTGTATTAGTGTGGAAAAACCACTTTTCGCACTTGTGTTAGTGTTGAAAAACCACTTTTTGCACTTGTGTTAGTGTTGAAAAATCACTTTTCACACTTGTGTTTGTGTTGAAAAACCACTTTTTGCACTTGTGATAGTGTTGAAAAACCACTTTTCGCACTTGTGTTAGTGTTGAAAAACCACTTTTCGCACTTGTGTTGGTGCAGGAAACCACTTTTGCACTTGTATTAGTGTGGAAAAAACACTTTTTGCACTTGTGATAGTGTTGAAAAACTACTTTTCGCACTTGTGTTAGTGTTGAAAAACCACTTTTCGCACTTGTGTTGGTGCAGGAAACCACTTTTGCACTTGTATTAGTGTGTAAAAACCACTTTTCGCACTTGTGTTTATGTTGAAAGATCACTTTTCGCACTTGTGTTAGTGTTGAAAAACCACTTTTTGCACTTGTGTTAGTGTTGAAAAACCACTTTTCGCACTTGTGTTAGTGTTGAAAAACCACTTTTGCACTTGTATTAGTGTGGAAAAACCACTTTTCGCACTTGTGTTGGTGCAGGAAACCACTTTTGCACTTGTATTAGTGTGGAAAAAACACTTTTCGCACTTGTGATAGTGTTGAAAAACCACTTTTCGCACTTGTGTTGGTGCAGGCAACCACTTTTGCACTTGTATTAGTGTGGAAAACCACTTTTCGCACTTGTGTTAGTGTTGAAAAACCACTTTTCGCACTTGTGTTGGTGCAGGAAACCACTTTTGCACTTGTATTAGTGTGGAAAAAACACTTTTTGCACTTGTGATAGTGTTGAAAAACCACTTTTCGCACTTGTGTTAGTGTTAAAAAACCACTTTTCGCACTTGTGTTGGTGCAGGAAACCACTTTTGTACTTGTGTTAGTGTTGAAAAACCACTTTTCGCACTTGTGTTAGTGTTGAAAAACCACTTTTCGCACTTGTGTTGGTGTTGAAAAACCACTTTTCGCACTTGTGTTAGTGTTGAAAAACCACTTTTCGCACTTGTGTTGGTGCAGGAAACCACTTTTGCACTTGTATTAGTGTGGAAAAATCACTTTTCGCACTTGTGTTAGTGTTGAAAAACCACTTTTCGCACTTGTGTTAGTGTTGAAAAACCACTTTTCGCACTTGTGTTGGTGCAGGAAACCACTTTTGCACTTGTGTTAGTGTTGAAAAACCACTTTTTGCACTTGTGTTAGTGTTGAAAAACCACTTTTCGCACTTGTGTTAGTGTTGAAAAACCACTTTTCGCACTTGTGTTGGTGCAGGAAACCACTTTTGCACTTGTGTTAGTGTTGAAAAACCACTTTTTGCACTTGTGTTAGTGTTGAAAAACCACTTTTCGCACTTGTGTTAGTGTTGAAAAACCACTTTTGCACTTGTATTAGTGTGGAAAAACCACTTTTCGCACTTGTGTTGGTGCAGGAAACCACTTTTGCACTTGTATTAGTGTGGAAAAAACACTTTTTGCACTTGTGATAGTGTTGAAAAACCACTTTTCGCACTTGTGTTAGTGTTGAAAAACCACTTTTCGCACTTGTGTTGGTGCAGGCAACCACTTTTGCACTTGTATTAGTGTGGAAAACCACTTTTCGCACTTGTGTTAGTGTTGAAACATCACTTTTCGCACTTGTGTTAGTGTTGAAAAACCACTTTTCGCACTTGTGTTGGTGCAGGAAACCACTTTTGCACTTGTATTAGTGTGGAAAAAACACTTTTTGCACTTGTGATAGTGTTGAAAAACCACTTTTCGCACTTGTGTTAGTGTTGAAAAACCACTTTTCGCACTTGTGTTGGTGCAGGAAACCACTTTTCGCACTTGTGTTGGTGCAGGAAACCACTTTTGCACTTGTATTAGTGTGGAAAAAACACTTTTTGCACTTGTGATAGTGTTGAAAAACCACTTTTCGCACTTGTGTTAGTGTTGAAAAACCACATTTCGCACTTGTGTTGGTGCAGGAAACCACTTTTGCACTTGTATTAGTGTGGAAAAACCACTTTTTGCACTTCTGTTAGTGTTGAAAATCCACTTTTCGCCCCTGGGTTGGTGCAGGAAACCACTTTTGCACTTGTATTAGTGTGGAAAAACCACTTTTCGCACTTGTGTTAGTGTTGGAAAACCACTTTTCGCACTTGTGTTGGTGCAGGAAACCACTTTTGCACTTGTGTTAGTGTTGAAAAACCACTTTTTGCACTTGTGTTAGTGTTGAAAAACCACTTCGCCCTTGTGTTGGTGCAGGAAACCACTTTTGCACTTGTATTAGTGTGGAAAAAACACTTTTCGCACTTGTGTTAGTGTTGAAAAACCACTTTTCGCACTTGTGTTATTGTTGAAAAACCACTTTTCGCACTTGTGTTAGTGTTGAAAAACCACTTTTCGCACTTGTGTTAGTGTTGAAAAACCTCTTTTCGCACTTGTGTTAGTGTTGAAAAACCACTTTTCGCACTTGTGTTGGTGCAGGAAACCACTTTTGCACTTGTATTAGTGTGGGAAAACCACTTCTCGCACTTGTATTAGTGTAGAAAAACCACTTTTCGCACTTGTGTTAGTGTTGTAAAACCACTTTTCGCACTTGTGTTAGTGTTGAAAAACCACTTTTCGCACTTGTGTTGGTGCAGGAAACCACTTTTGCACTTGTATTAGTGTGGGAAAACCACTTCTCGCACTTGTATTAGTGTAGAAAAACCACTTTTCGCACTTGTGTTAGTGTTGTAAAACCACTTTTCGCACTAAAGTTGGTGCAGGAACCACTTTTGCACTTGTATTAGTGTGGAAAAAACACTTTTTGCACTTGTGATAGTGTTGAAAAACCACTTTTTAAACTTGTGTTAGTGTTGAAAAACCACTTTTCGCACTTGTGTTGGTGCAGGAAACCACTTTTGCACTTGTATTAGTGTGGAAAAAACACTTTTTGCACTTGTGTTAGTGTTGAAAAACCACTTTTCGCACTTGTGTTGGTGCAGGAAACCAATTTTGCACTTGTATTAGTGTGGAAAAAACACTTTTTGCACTTGTGATAGTGTTGAAAAACCACTTTTCGCACTTGTGTTAGTGTTGAAAAACCACTTTTCGCACTTGTGTTGGTGCAGGAAACCACTTTTGTACTTGTATTAGTGTGGAAAAACCACTTTTCGCACTTGTGTTAGTGTTGAAAAACCACTTTTCGCACTTGTGTTGGTGCAGGAAACCACTTTTGCACTTGTATTAGTGTGGAAAAAACACTTTTTGCACTTGTGATAGTGTTGAAAAACCACTTTTCGCACTTGTGTTAGTGTTGAAAAACCACATTTCGCACTTGTGTTGGTGCAGGAAACCACTTTTGCACTTGTATTAGTGTGGAAAAACCACTTTTCACACTTGTGTTAGTGTTGAAAAACCACTTTTCGCACTTGTGTTAGTGTTGAAAAACCACTTTTCGCACTTGTGTTGGTGCAGGAAACCACTTTTGCACTTGTATTAATGTGGGAAAAACACTTTTCGCACTTGTGTTCGTGTTGAAAAACCACTTTTCGCACTTGTGTTAGTGTTGAAAAACCACTTTTCGCACTTGTGTTGGTGCAGGAAACCACTTTTGCACTTGTATTAGTGTGGAAAAAACACTTTTTGCACTTGTGATAGTGTTGAAAAACCACTTTTCGCACTTGTGTTAGTGTTGAAAAACCACATTTCGCACTTGTGTTGGTGCAGGAAACCACTTTTGCACTTGTATTAGTGTGGAAAAACCACTTTTTGCACTTGTGTTAGTGTTGAAAAACCACTTTTTGCACTTGTGTTAGTGTTGAAGAACCACTTTTCGCACTTGTGTTGGTGCAGGAAACCACTTTTGCACTTGTATTAGTGTGGAAAAAACACTTTTTGCACTTGTGGTAGTGTTGAAAAACCACTTTTCGCACTTCTGTTAGTGTTGAAAAACCACTTTTCGCACTTGTGTTGGTGCAGGAAACCACTTTTGCACTTGTATTAGTGTGGAAAATACACTTTTTGCACTTGTGATAGTGTTGAAAAACCACTTTTCACACTTGTGTTAGTGTTGAAAAACCACTTTTCGCACTTGTGTTGGTGCAGAAAACGACTTTTGCACTTGTATTAGTGTGGAAAAACCACTTTTCGCACTTGTGTTAGTGTTGAAAAACCATTTTTCGCACTTGTGTTAGTGTTGAAAAACCACTTTTCGCACTTGTGTTGGTGCAGGAAACCACTTTTGCACTTGTATTAGTGTTGAAAAACCACTTTTCGCACTTGTGTTGGTGCAGGAAACCACTTTTGCACTTGTATTAGTGTGGAAAAACCATTTTCGCACTTGTGTTAGTGTTGGAAAACCACTTTTCGCACTTGTGTTAGTGTTGAAAAACCACTTTTCGCACTTGTGTTAGTGTTGAAAAATCACTTTTCGCACTTGTGTTAGTGTTGAAAAACCACTTTTTGCACTTGTGTTAGTGTTGAAAAACCACTTTTTGCACTTGTGTTAGTGTTGAAAAACCACTTTTCGCACTTGTGTTGGTGCAGGAAACCACTTTTGCACTTGTATTAGTGTGGAAAAATCACTTTTCGCACTTGTGTTAGTGTTGAAAAACAACTTTTGCACTTGTGTTAGTGTTGAAAAAACACTTTTCGCACTTGTGTTAGTGTTGAAAAAACCACTTTTCGCACTTGTGTTAGTGTTGAAAAACCACTTTTCGCACTTGTGTTAGTGTTGAAAAACCACTTTTCGCACTTGTGTTAGTGTTGAAAAACCACTTTTCACACTTGTGTTAGTGTTGAAAAACCACTTTTCGCACTTGTGTTGGTGCAGGAAACCACTTTTGCACTTGTATTAGTGTGGAAAAATCACTTTTCGCACTTGTGTTAGTGTTGAAAAACCACTTTTGCACTTGTATTAGTGTGGAAAAAACACTTTTTGCACTTGTGATAGTGTTGAAATCCACTTTTCGCACTTGTGTTAGTGTTGAAAAACCACTTTTCGCACTTGTGTTGGTGCAGGAAACCACTTTTGCACTTGTATTAGTGTGGAAAAACCACTTTTCGCACTTGTGTTAGTGTTGAAAAACCACTTTTTGCACTTGTGTTAGTGTTGAAAAATCACTTTTCGCACTTGTGTTAGTGTTGAAAAACCACTTTTTGCACTTGTGTTAGTGTTGAAAAACCACTTTTCGCACTTGTGTTAGTGTTGCAAAACCACTTTTCGCACTTGTGTTGGTGCAGGAAATCACTTTTGCACTTGTATTAGTGTGGAAAAACCACTTTTCGCACTTGTGTTTATGTTGAAAAATCACTTTTCGCACTTGTGTTAGTGTTGAAAAACCACTTTTTGCACTTGTGTTAGTGTTGAAAAACCACTTTTCGCACTTGTGTTAGTGTTGAAAAACCACTTTTGCACTTGTATTAGTGTGGAAAAACCACTTTTCGCACTTGTGTTGGTGCAGGAAACCACTTTTGCACTTGTATTAGTGTGGAAAAAACACTTTTTGCACTTGTGATAGTGTTGAAAAACCACTTTTCGCACTTGTGTTAGTGTTGAAAAACCACTTTTCACACTTGTGTTGGTGCAGGCAACCACTTTTGCACTTGTATTAGTGTGGAAAACCACTTTTCGCACTTGTGTTCGTGTTGAGAAAACACTTTTCGCACTAGTGTGAGTGTTGAAAAACCACTTTTCGCACTTGTGTTGGTGCAGGAAACCACTTTTGCACTTGTATTAGTGTGGAAAAAACACTTTTTGCACTTGTGATAGTGTTGAAAAACCACTTTTCGCACTTGTGTTAGTGTTAAAAAACCACTTTTCGCACTTGTGTTGGTGCAGGAAACCACTTTTGCACTTGTATTAGTGTGGAAAAACCACTTTTCGCACTTGTGTTAGTGTTGAAAAAACCACTTTTCGCACTTGTGTTAGTGTTGAAAAACCACTTTTCGCACTTGTGTTAGTGTTGAAAAACCACTTTTCGCACTTGTGTTGGTGTTGAAAAACCACTTTTCGCACTTGTGTTAGTGTTGAAAAACCACTTTTCGCACTTGTGTTGGTGCAGGAAACCACTTTTGCACTTGTATTAGTGTGGAAAAATCACTTTTCGCACTTGTGTTAGTGTTGAAAAACCACTTTTCGCACTTGTGTTAGTGTTGAAAAACCACTTTTCGCACTTGTGTTGGTGCAGGAAACCACTTTTTCACTTGTATTAGTGTGGAAAAAACACTTTTTGCACTTGTGATAGTGTTGAAAAACCACATTTCGCACTTGTGTTAGTGTTGAAAAACCACTTTTCGCACTTGTGTTGGTGCAGGAAACCACTTTTGCACTTGTGTTAGTGTTGAAAAACCACTTTTCGCACTTGTGTTAATGTTGAAAAACCAATTTTGCACTTGTGTTAGTGTGGAAAAAACACTTTTTGCACTTGTTATAGTGTTGAAAAACCACTTTTCGCACTTGTGTTAGTGTTGAAAAACCACTTTTCGCACTTGTGTTGGTGCAGGAAACCACTTTTGCACTTGTATTAGTGTGGAAAAACCACTTTTCGCACTTGAGTTAGTGTTGAAAAACCACTTTTCGCAGTTGTGTTAGTGTTGAAAAACAACTTTTCGCACTTGTGTTGGTGCAGGAAACCACTTTTGCACTTGTATTAGTGTGGAAAAAACACTTTTTGCACTTGTGATCGTGTTGAAAAACCACTTTTCGCACTTGTGTTGGTGCAGGAAACCACTTTTGCACTTGTATTAGTGTGGAAAAACCACTTTTCGCACTTGTGTTAGTGTTGAAAAACCACTTTTTGCACTTGTGTTAGTGTTGAAAAATCACTTTTCACACTTGTGTTTGTGTTGAAAAACCACTTTTTGCACTTGTGATAGTGTTGAAAAACCACTTTTCGCACTTGTGTTAGTGTTGAAAAACCACTTTTCGCACTTGTGTTGGTGCAGGAAACCACTTTTGCACTTGTATTAGTGTGGAAAAAACACTTTTTGCACTTGTGATAGTGTTGAAAAACTACTTTTCGCACTTGTGTTAGTGTTGAAAAACCACTTTTCGCACTTGTGTTGGTGCAGGAAACCACTTTTGCACTTGTATTAGTGTGTAAAAACCACTTTTCGCACTTGTGTTTATGTTGAAAAATCACTTTTCGCACTTGTGTTAGTGTTGAAAAACCACTTTTTGCACTTGTGTTAGTGTTGAAAAACCACTTTTCGCACTTGTGTTAGTGTTGAAAAACCACTTTTGCACTTGTATTAGTGTGGAAAAACCACTTTTCGCACTTGTGTTGGTGCAGGAAACCACTTTTGCACTTGTATTAGTGTGGAAAAAACACTTTTTGCACTTGTGATAGTGTTGAAAAACCACTTTTCGCACTTGTGTTAGTGTTGAAAAACCACTTTTCGCACTTGTGTTGGTGCAGGCAACCACTTTTGCACTTGTATTAGTGTGGAAAACCACTTTTCGCACTTGTGTTAGTGTTGAAAAACCACTTTTCGCACTTGTGTTGGTGCAGGAAACCACTTTTGCACTTGTATTAGTGTGGAAAAAACACTTTTTGCACTTGTGATAGTGTTGAAAAACCACTTTTCGCACTTGTGTTAGTGTTAAAAAACCACTTTTCGCACTTGTGTTGGTGCAGGAAACCACTTTTGTACTTGTGTTAGTGTTGAAAAACCACTTTTCGCACTTGTGTTAGTGTTGAAAAACCACTTTTCGCACTTGTGTTGGTGTTGAAAAACCACTTTTCGCACTTGTGTTAGTGTTGAAAAACCACTTTTCGCACTTGTGTTGGTGCAGGAAACCACTTTTGCACTTGTATTAGTGTGGAAAAATCACTTTTCGCACTTGTGTTAGTGTTGAAAAACCACTTTTCGCACTTGTGTTAGTGTTGAAAAACCACTTTTCGCACTTGTGTTGGTGCAGGAAACCACTTTTGCACTTGTGTTAGTGTTGAAAAACCACTTTTCGCACTTGTGTTAGTGTTGAAAAACCACTTTTCGCACTTGTGTTGGTGCAGGAAACCACTTTTGCACTTGTATTCGTGTGGAAAACCACTTTTCGCACTTGAGTTAGTGTTGAAAAACCACTTTTCGCAGTTGTGTTAGTGTTGAAAAACAACTTTTCGCACTTGTGTTGGTGCAGGAAACCACTTTTGCACTTGTATTAGTGTGGAAAAAACACTTTTTGCACGTGTGATAGTGTTGAAAAACCACTTTTCGCACTTGTGTTAGTGTTAAAAAACCACTTTTCGCACTTGTGTTGGTGCAGGAAACCGCTTTTGCACTTGTATTAGTGTGGAAAAACCACTTTTCGCACTTGTGTTAGTGTTGAAAAACCACTTTTCGCACTTGTGTTAGTGTTGAAAAACCACTTTTCGCACTTGTGTTGGTGCAGTAAACCACTTTTGCACTTGTATTAGTGTGGAAAAAACACTTTTTGCACTTGTGGTAGTGTTGAAAAACCACTTTTCGCACTTGTGTTAGTGTTGAAAAACCACTTTTCGCACTTGTGTTGGTGCAGGAAACCACTTTTGCACTTGTATTAGTGTGGAAAAAACACTTTTTGCACTTGTAATAGTGTTGAAAAACCACTTTTCGCACTTGTGTTAGTGTTGAAAAACCACTTTTCATACTTGTGTTAGTGTTGAAAAACCACTTTTCGCACTTGTGTTGGTGCAGGAAACCACTTTTGCACTTGTATTAGTGTGGAAAAAACACTTTTTGCACTTGTGATAGTGTTGAAAAACCACTTTTCGCACTTGTGTTAGTGTTGAAAAACCACTTTTCGCACTTGTGTTGGTGTTGAAAAACCACTTTTCGCACTTGTGTTGGTGCAGGAAACCAATTTTGCACTTGTGTTAGTGTTGAAAAACCACTTTTCGCACTTGTGTTAGTGTTGAAAAACCACTTTTCGCACTTGTGTTGGTGCAGGAAACCACTTTTGCACTTGTATTAGTGTGGAAAAACCACTTTTCACACTTGTGTTAGTGTTGAAAAACCACTTTTCGCACTTGTGTTAGTGTTGAAAAACCACTTTTCGCACTTGTGTTGGTGCAGGAAACCACTTTTGCACTTGTATTAATGTGGGAAAAACACTTTTCGCACTTGTGTTCGTGTTGAAAAACCACTTTTCGCACTTGTGTTAGTGTTGAAAAACCACTTTTCGCACTTGTGTTGGTGCAGGAAACCACTTTTGCACTTGTATTAGTGTGGAAAAAACACTTTTTGCACTTGTGATAGTGTTGAAAAACCACTTTTCGCACTTGTGTTAGTGTTGAAAAACCACATTTCGCACTTGTGTTGGTGCAGGAAACCACTTTTGCACTTGTATTAGTGTGGAAAAACCACTTTTTGCACTTGTGTTAGTGTTGAAAAACCACTTTTTGCACTTGTGTTAGTGTTGAAGAACCACTTTTCGCACTTGTGTTGGTGCAGGAAACCACTTTTGCACTTGTATTAGTGTGGAAAAAACACTTTTTGCACTTGTGGTAGTGTTGAAAAACCACTTTTCGCACTTCTGTTAGTGTTGAAAAACCACTTTTCGCACTTGTGTTGGTGCAGGAAACCACTTTTGCACTTGTATTAGTGTGGAAAATACACTTTTTGCACTTGTGATAGTGTTGAAAAACCACTTTTCACACTTGTGTTAGTGTTGAAAAACCACTTTTCGCACTTGTGTTGGTGCAGAAAACGACTTTTGCACTTGTATTAGTGTGGAAAAACCACTTTTCGCACTTGTGTTAGTGTTGAAAAACCATTTTTCGCACTTGTGTTAGTGTTGAAAAACCACTTTTTGCACTTGTGTTGGTGCAGGAAACCACTTTTGCACTTGTATTAGTGTTGAAAAACCACTTTTCGCACTTGTGTTGGTGCAGGAAACCACTTTTGCACTTGTATTAGTGTGGAAAAACCATTTTCGCACTTGTGTTAGTGTTGGAAAACCACTTTTCGCACTTGTGTTAGTGTTGAAAAACCACTTTTCGCACTTGTGTTAGTGTTGAAAAATCACTTTTCGCACTTGTGTTAGTGTTGAAAAACCACTTTTTGCACTTGTGTTAGTGTTGAAAAACCACTTTTCGCACTTGTGTTGGTGCAGGAAACCACTTTTGCACTTGTATTAGTGTGGAAAAATCACTTTTCGCACTTGTGTTAGTGTTGAAAAACAACTTTTGCACTTGTGTTAGTGTTGAAAAAACACTTTTCGCACTTGTGTTAGTGTTGAAAAAACCACTTTTCGCACTTGTGTTAGTGTTGAAAAACCACTTTTCGCACTTGTGTTAGTGTTGAAAAACCACTTTTCGCACTTGTGTTAGTGTTGAAAAACCACTTTTCACACTTGTGTTAGTGTTGAAAAACCACTTTTCGCACTTGTGTTGGTGCAGGAAACCACTTTTGCACTTGTATTAGTGTGGAAAAATCACTTTTCGCACTTGTGTTAGTGTTGAAAAACCACTTTTGCACTTGTATTAGTGTGGAAAAAACACTTTTTGCACTTGTGATAGTGTTGAAATCCACTTTTCGCACTTGTGTTAGTGTTGAAAAACCACTTTTCGCACTTGTGTTGGTGCAGGAAACCACTTTTGCACTTGTATTAGTGTGGAAAAACCACTTTTCGCACTTGTGTTAGTGTTGAAAAACCACTTTTTGCACTTGTGTTAGTGTTGAAAAATCACTTTTCGCACTTGTGTTAGTGTTGAAAAACCACTTTTTGCACTTGTGTTAGTGTTGAAAAACCACTTTTCGCACTTGTGTTAGTGTTGCAAAACCACTTTTCGCACTTGTGTTGGTGCAGGAAATCACTTTTGCACTTGTATTAGTGTGGAAAAACCACTTTTCGCACTTGTGTTTATGTTGAAAAATCACTTTTCGCACTTGTGTTAGTGTTGAAAAACCACTTTTTGCACTTGTGTTAGTGTTGAAAAACCACTTTTCGCACTTGTGTTAGTGTTGAAAAACCACTTTTGCACTTGTATTAGTGTGGAAAAACCACTTTTCGCACTTGTGTTGGTGCAGGAAACCACTTTTGCACTTGTATTAGTGTGGAAAAAACACTTTTTGCACTTGTGATAGTGTTGAAAAACCACTTTTCGCACTTGTGTTAGTGTTGAAAAACCACTTTTCACACTTGTGTTGGTGCAGGCAACCACTTTTGCACTTGTATTAGTGTGGAAAACCACTTTTCGCACTTGTGTTCGTGTTGAGAAAACACTTTTCGCACTAGTGTGAGTGTTGAAAAACCACTTTTCGCACTTGTGTTGGTGCAGGAAACCACTTTTGCACTTGTATTAGTGTGGAAAAAACACTTTTTGCACTTGTGATAGTGTTGAAAAACCACTTTTCGCACTTGTGTTAGTGTTAAAAAACCACTTTTCGCACTTGTGTTGGTGCAGGAAACCACTTTTGCACTTGTATTAGTGTGGAAAAACCACTTTTCGCACTTGTGTTAGTGTTGAAAAAACCACTTTTCGCACTTGTGTTAGTGTTGAAAAACCACTTTTCGCACTTGTGTTAGTGTTGAAAAACCACTTTTCGCACTTGTGTTGGTGTTGAAAAACCACTTTTCGCACTTGTGTTAGTGTTGAAAAACCACTTTTCGCACTTGTGTTGGTGCAGGAAACCACTTTTGCACTTGTATTGGTGTGGAAAAATCACTTTTCGCACTTGTGTTAGTGTTGAAAAACCACTTTTCGCACTTGTGTTAGTGTTGAAAAACCACTTTTCGCACTTGTGTTGGTGCAGGAAACCACTTTTTCACTTGTATTAGTGTGGAAAAAACACTTTTTGCACTTGTGATAGTGTTGAAAAAACACATTTCGCACTTGTGTTAGTGTTGAAAAACCACTTTTCGCACTTGTGTTGGTGCAGGAAACCACTTTTGCACTTGTGTTAGTGTTGAAAAACCACTTTTCGCACTTGTGTTAATGTTGAAAAACCAATTTTGCACTTGTGTTAGTGTGGAAAAAACACTTTTTGCACTTGTTATAGTGTTGAAAAACCACTTTTCGCACTTGTGTTAGTGTTGAAAAACCACTTTTCGCACTTGTGTTGGTGCAGGAAACCACTTTTGCACTTGTATTAGTGTGGAAAAACCACTTTTCGCACTTGAGTTAGTGTTGAAAAACCACTTTTCGCAGTTGTGTTAGTGTTGAAAAACAACTTTTTGCACTTGTGTTGGTGCAGGAAACCACTTTTGCACTTGTATTAGTGTGGAAAAAACACTTTTTGCACTTGTGATAGTGTTGAAAAACCACTTTTCGCACTTGTGTTGGTGCAGGAAACCACTTTTGCACTTGTATTAGTGTGGAAAAACCACTTTTCGCACTTGTGTTAGTGTTGAAAAACCACTTTTTGCACTTGTGTTAGTGTTGAAAAATCACTTTTCACACTTGTGTTTGTGTTGAAAAACCACTTTTTGCACTTGTGATAGTGTTGAAAAACCACTTTTCGCACTTGTGTTAGTGTTGAAAAACCACTTTTCGCACTTGTGTTGGTGCAGGAAACCACTTTTGCACTTGTATTAGTGTGGAAAAAACACTTTTTGCACTTGTGATAGTGTTGAAAAACTACTTTTCGCACTTGTGTTAGTGTTGAAAAACCACTTTTCGCACTTGTGTTGGTGCAGGAAACCACTTTTGCACTTGTATTAGTGTGTAAAAACCACTTTTCGCACTTGTGTTTATGTTGAAAAATCACTTTTCGCACTTGTGTTAGTGTTGAAAAACCACTTTTTGCACTTGTGTTAGTGTTGAAAAACCACTTTTCGCACTTGTGTTAGTGTTGAAAAACCACTTTTGCACTTGTATTAGTGTGGAAAAACCACTTTTCGCACTTGTGTTGGTGCAGGAAACCACTTTTGCAC
Source organism: Myxine glutinosa (assembly GCF_964187855.1). Classification (NCBI taxonomy): domain Eukaryota; kingdom Metazoa; phylum Chordata; class Myxini; order Myxiniformes; family Myxinidae; genus Myxine; species Myxine glutinosa. The sequence continues at coordinate 18,430 of NW_027619374.1, forward strand.
TTGTATTAGTGTGGAAAAAACACTTTTTGCACTTGTGATAGTGTTGAAAAACCACTTTTCGCACTTGTGTTAGTGTTGAAAAACCACTTTTCGCACTTGTGTTGGTGCAGGCAACCACTTTTGCACTTGTATTAGTGTGGAAAACCACTTTTCGCACTTGTGTTAGTGTTGAAAAACCACTTTTCGCACTTGTGTTGGTGCAGGAAACCACTTTTGCACTTGTATTAGTGTGGAAAAAACACTTTTTGCACTTGTGATAGTGTTGAAAAACCACTTTTCGCACTTGTGTTAGTGTTAAAAAACCACTTTTCGCACTTGTGTTGGTGCAGGAAACCACTTTTGTACTTGTGTTAGTGTTGAAAAACCACTTTTCGCACTTGTGTTAGTGTTGAAAAACCACTTTTCGCACTTGTGTTGGTGTTGAAAAACCACTTTTCGCACTTGTGTTAGTGTTGAAAAACCACTTTTCGCACTTGTGTTGGTGCAGGAAACCACTTTTGCACTTGTATTAGTGTGGAAAAATCACTTTTCGCACTTGTGTTAGTGTTGAAAAACCACTTTTCGCACTTGTGTTAGTGTTGAAAAACCACTTTTCGCACTTGTGTTGGTGCAGGAAACCACTTTTGCACTTGTATTAGTGTGGAAAAAACACTTTTTGCACGTGTGATAGTGTTGAAAAACCACTTTTCGCACTTGTGTTAGTGTTAAAAAACCACTTTTCGCACTTGTGTTGGTGCAGGAAACCGCTTTTGCACTTGTATTAGTGTGGAAAAAACCACTTTTCGCACTTGTGTTAGTGTTGAAAAACCACTTTTCGCACTTGTGTTAGTGTTGAAAAACCACTTTTCGCACTTGTGTTGGTGCAGGAAACCACTTTTGCACTTGTATTAGTGTGGAAAAAAACACTTTTTGCACTTGTGGTAGTGTTGAAAAACCACTTTTCGCACTTGTGTTAGTGTTGAAAAACCACTTTTCGCACTTGTGTTGGTGCAGGAAACCACTTTTGCACTTGTATTAGTGTGGAAAAAACACTTTTTGCACTTGTAATAGTGTTGAAAAACCACTTTTCGCACTTGTGTTAGTGTTGAAAAACCACTTTTCATACTTGTGTTAGTGTTGAAAAACCACTTTTCGCACTTGTGTTGGTGCAGGAAACCACTTTTGCACTTGTATTAGTGTGGAAAAAACACTTTTTGCACTTGTGATAGTGTTGAAAAACCACTTTTCGCACTTGTGTTAGTGTTGAAAAACCACTTTTCGCACTTGTGTTGGTGTTGAAAAACCACTTTTCGCACTTGTGTTGGTGCAGGAAACCAATTTTGCACTTGTGTTAGTGTTGAAAAACCACTTTTCGCACTTGTGTTAGTGTTGAAAAACCACTTTTCGCACTTGTGTTGGTGCAGGAAACCACTTTTGCACTTGTATTAGTGTGGAAAAAAACACTTTTCGCATTTGTGTTAGTGTTGAAAAACCACTTTTCGCACTTGTGTTAGTGTTGAAAAACCACTTTTCGCACTTGTGTTAGTGTTGAAAAACCACTTTTCACACTTGTGTTAGTGTTGAAAAACCACTTTTCGCACTTGTGTTAGTGTTGAAAAACCACTTTTCGCACTTGTGTTGGTGCAGGAAACCACTTTTGCACTTGTATTAGTGTGGAAAAAACACTTTTCGCACTTGTGTTCGTGTTGAAAAACCACTTTTCGCACTTGTGTTAGTGTTGAAAAACCACTTTTCGCACTTGTGTTAGTGTTGAAAAACCACTTTTCGCACCTGGGTTGGTGCAGGAAACCACTTTTGCACTTGTATTAGTGTGGAAAAACCACTTTTCGCACTTGTGTTAGTGTTGAAAAACCACTTTTCGCACCTGGGTTGGTGCAGGAAACCACTTTTTCACTTGTATTAGTGTGGAAAAAACACTTTTTGCACTTGTGATAGTGTTGAAAAACCACTTTTCGCACTTGTGTTAGTGTTGAAAAACCACATTTCGCACTTGTGTTGGTGCAGGAAACCACTTTTGCACTTGTATTAGTGTTGAAAAACCACTTTTCGCACTTGTGTTGGTGCAGGAAACCACTTTTGCACTTGTATTAGTGTGGAAAAAACACTTTTTGCACTTGTGGTAGTGTTGAAAAACCACTTTTCGCACTTGTGTTAGTGTTGAAAAACCACTTTTCGCACTTGTGTTGGTGCAGGAAACCACTTTTGCACTTGTATTAGTGTGGAAAAAACACTTTTTGCACTTGTGATAGTGTTGAAAAACCACTTTTCGCACTTGTGTTAGTGTTGAAAAACCACTTTTCGCACTTGTGTTGGTGCAGGAAACCACTTTTGCACTTGTATTAGTGTGGAAAAACCACTTTTCGCACTTGTGTTAGTGTTGAAAAACCACTTTTCGCACTTGTGTTAGTGTTGAAACACCACTTTTCGCACTTGTGTTGGTGCAGGAAACCACTTTCGCACTTGTATTAGTGTGGAAAAACAACTTTTTGCACTTGTGATAGTGTTGAAAAACCACTTTTCGCACTTGTGTTAGTGTTGAAAAACCACTTTTCAGACTTGTGTTGGTGTTGAAAAACCACTTTTCGCACTTGTGTTGGTGCAGGAAACCACTTTTGCACTTGTGTTAGTGTTGAAAAACCACTTTTCGCACTTGTGTTAGTGTTGAAAAACCACTTTTCGCACTTGTGTTAGTGCAGGAAACCACTTTTGCACTTGTATTAGTGTGGAAAAAACACTTTTCGCACTTGTGTTAGTGTTGAAAAACCACTTTTCGCACTTGTGTTAGTGTTGAAAAACCACTTTTCGCACTTGTGTTAGTGTTGAAAAACCACTTTTCGCACTTGTGTTGGTGCAGGAAACCACTTTTGCACTTGTATTAGTGTGGAAAAACCATTTTCGCACTTGTGTTAGTGTTGGAAAACCACTTTTCGCCCTTGTGTTAGTGTTGAAAAAACCACTTTTCGCACTTGTGTGAGTGTTGAAAAACCACTTTTCGCACTTGTGTTGGTGCAGGAAACCACTTTTGCACTTGTATTAGTGTGGAAAAAACACTTTTCGCACTTGTGTTAGTGTTGAAAAACCACTTTTCGCACTTGTGTTAGTGTTGAAAAACCACTTTTCGCACTTGTGTTAGTGTTGAAAAACCACTTTTCGCACTTGTGTTAGTGTTGAAAAACCACTTTTCGCACTTGTGTTGGTGCAGTAAACCACTTTTGCACTTGTATTAGTGTGGAAAAAACACTTTTCGCACTTGTCTTAGTGTTGAAAAACCACTTTTCGCACTTGTATTAGTGTGGAAAAAACACTTTTTGCACTTGTGATAGTGTTGAAAAACCACTTTTCGCACTTGTGTTAGTGTTGAAAAACCACTTTTCGCACTTGTGTTGGTGCAGGCAACCACTTTTGCACTTGTATTAGTGTGGAAAACCACTTTTCGCACTTGTGTTAGTGTTGAAAAACCACTTTTCGCACTTGTGTTGGTGCAGGAAACCACTTTTGCACTTGTATTAGTGTGGAAAAAACACTTTTTGCACTTGTGATAGTGTTGAAAAACCACTTTTCGCACTTGTGTTAGTGTTAAAAAACCACTTTTCGCACTTGTGTTGGTGCAGGAAACCACTTTTGTACTTGTGTTAGTGTTGAAAAACCACTTTTCGCACTTGTGTTAGTGTTGAAAAACCACTTTTCGCACTTGTGTTGGTGTTGAAAAACCACTTTTCGCACTTGTGTTAGTGTTGAAAAACCACTTTTCGCACTTGTGTTGGTGCAGGAAACCACTTTTGCACTTGTATTAGTGTGGAAAAATCACTTTTCGCACTTGTGTTAGTGTTGAAAAACCACTTTTCGCACTTGTGTTAGTGTTGAAAAACCACTTTTCGCACTTGTGTTGGTGCAGGAAACCACTTTTGCACTTGTGTTAGTGTTGAAAAACCACTTTTCGCACTTGTGTTAATGTTGAAAAACCACTTTTGCACTTGTGTTAGTGTGGAAAAAACACTTTTTGCACTTGTTATAGTGTTGAAAAACCACTTTTCGCACTTGTGTTAGTGTTGAAAAACCACTTTTCGCACTTGTGTTGGTGCAGGAAACCACTTTTGCACTTGTATTCGTGTGGAAAACCACTTTTCGCACTTGAGTTAGTGTTGATAAACCACTTTTCGCAGTTGTGTTAGTGTTGAAAAACAACTTTTCGCACTTGTGTTGGTGCAGGAAACCACTTTTGCACTTGTATTAGTGTGGAAAAAACACTTTTTGCACGTGTGATAGTGTTGAAAAACCACTTTTCGCACTTGTGTTAGTGTTAAAAAACCACTTTTCGCACTTGTGTTGGTGCAGGAAACCGCTTTTGCACTTGTATTAGTGTGGAAAAACACTTTTCGCACTTGTGTTAGTGTTGAAAAACCACTTTTCGCACTTGTGTTAGTGTTGAAAAACCACTTTTCGCACTTGTGTTGGTGCAGGAAACCACTTTTGCACTTGTATTAGTGTGGAAAAAACACTTTTTGCACTTGTGGTAGTGTTGAAAAACCACTTTTCGCACTTTGTGTTAGTGTTGAAAAACCACTTTTCGCACTTGTGTTGGTGCAGGAAACCACTTTTGCACTTGTATTAGTGTGGAAAAAACACTTTTTGCACTTGTAATAGTGTTGAAAAACCACTTTTCGCACTTGTGTTAGTGTTGAAAAACCACTTTTCATACTTGTGTTAGTGTTGAAAAACCACTTTTCGCACTTGTGTTGGTGCAGGAAACCACTTTTGCACTTGTATTAGTGTGGAAAAAACACTTTTTGCACTTGTGATAGTGTTGAAAAACCACTTTTCGCACTTGTGTTAGTGTTGAAAAACCACTTTTCGCACTTGTGTTGGTGTTGAAAAACCACTTTTCGCACTTGTGTTGGTGCAGGAAACCAATTTTGCACTTGTGTTAGTGTTGAAAAACCACTTTTCGCACTTGTGTTAGTGTTGAAAAACCACTTTTCGCACTTGTGTTGGTGCAGGAAACCACTTTTGCACTTGTATTAGTGTGGAAAAAACACTTTTCGCATTTGTGTTAGTGTTGAAAAACCACTTTTCGCACTTGTGTTAGTGTTGAAAAACCACTTTTCGCACTTGTGTTAGTGTTGAAAAACCACTTTTCACACTTGTGTTAGTGTTGAAAAACCACTTTTCGCACTTGTGTTAGTGTTGAAAAACCACTTTTTGCACTTGTGTTGGTGCAGGAAACCACTTTTGCACTTGTATTAGTGTGGAAAAAACACTTTTCGCACTTGTGTTCGTGTTGAAAAACCACTTTTCGCACTTGTGTTAGTGTTGAAAAACCACTTTTCGCACTTGTGTTAGTGTTGAAAAACCACTTTTCGCACCTGGGTTGGTGCAGGAAACCACTTTTGCACTTGTATTAGTGTGGAAAAACCACTTTTCGCACTTGTGTTAGTGTTGAAAAACCACTTTTCGCACCTGGGTTGGTGCAGGAAACCACTTTTTCACTTGTATTAGTGTGGAAAAAACACTTTTTGCACTTGTGATAGTGTTAAAAAACCACTTTTCGCACTTGTGTTAGTGTTGAAAAACCACATTTCGCACTTGTGTTGGTGCAGGAAACCACTTTTGCACTTGTATTAGTGTTGAAAAACCACTTTTCGCACTTGTGTTGGTGCAGGAAACCACTTTTGCACTTGTATTAGTGTGGAAAAAACACTTTTTGCACTTGTGGTAGTGTTGAAAAACCACTTTTCGCACTTGTGTTAGTGTTGAAAAACCACTTTTCGCACTTGTGTTGGTGCAGGAAACCACTTTTGCACTTGTATTAGTGTGGAAAAAACACTTTTTGCACTTGTGATAGTGTTGAAAAACCACTTTTCGCACTTGTGTTAGTGTTGAAAAACCACTTTTCGCACTTGTGTTGGTGCAGGAAACCACTTTTGCACTTGTATTTGTGTGGAAAAACCACTTTTCGCACTTGTGTTAGTGTTGAAAAACCACTTTTCGCACTTGTGTTAGTGTTGAAACACCACTTTTCGCACTTGTGTTGGTGCAGGAAACCACTTTCGCACTTGTATTAGTGTGGAAAAACAACTTTTTGCACTTGTGATAGTGTTGAAAAACCACTTTTCGCACTTGTGTTAGTGTTGAAAAACCACTTTTCGCACTTGTGTTGGTGTTGAAAAACCACTTTTCGCACTTGTGTTGGTGCAGGAAACCACTTTTGCACTTGTGTTAGTGTTGAAAAACCACTTTTCGCACTTGTGTTAGTGTTGAAAAACCACTTTTCACACTTGTGTTGGTGCAGGAAACCACTTTTGCACTTGTATTAGTGTGGAAAAAACACTTTTCGCACTTGTGTTAGTGTTGAAAAACCACTTTTCGCACTTGTGTTAGTGTTGAAAAACCACTTTTCGCACTTGTGTTAGTGTTGAAAAACCACTTTTCGCACTTGTGTTGGTGCAGGAAACCACTTTTGCACTTGTATTAGTGTGGAAAAACCATTTTCGCACTTGTGTTAGTGTTGGAAAACCACTTTTCGCCCTTGTGTTAGTGTTGAAAAAACCACTTTTCGCACTTGTGTGAGTGTTGAAAAACCACTTTTCGCACTTGTGTTGGTGCAGGAAACCACTTTTGCACTTGTATTAGTGTGGAAAAAACACTTTTCGCACTTGTGTTAGTGTTGAAAAACCACTTTTCGCACTTGTGTTAGTGTTGAAAAACCACTTTTCGCACTTGTGTTAGTGTTGAAAAACCACTTTTCGCACTTGTGTTAGTGTTGAAAAACCACTTTTCGCACTTGTGTTGGTGCAGGAAACCACTTTTGCACTTGTATTAGTGTGGAAAAAACACTTTTCGCACTTGTCTTAGTGTTGAAAAACCACTTTTCGCACTTGTGTTAGTGTTGAAAAACCACTTTTCGCACTTGTGTTAGTGTTGAAAAACCACTCTTCGCACTTGTGTTAGTGTTGAAAAACCACTTTTCGCACCTGGGATGGTGCAGGAAACCACTTTTGCACTTGTATTAGTGTGGAAAAACCACTTTTCGCACTTGTGTTAGTGTTGGAAAACCACTTTTCGCACTTGTGTTAGTGTTGAAAAACCACTTTTCGCACTTGTGTTGGTGCAGGAAACCACTTTTGCACTTGTATTAGTGTGGAAAAACCACTTTTCGCACTTGTGTTAGTGTTGAAAAACCACTTTTCGCACTTGTGTTAGTGTTGAAAAATCACTTTTCGCACTTGTGTTAGTGTTGAAAAACCACTTTTTGCACTTGTGTTAGTGTTGAAAAACCACTTTTCGCACTTGTGTTAGTGTTGAAAAACCACTTTTCGCACTTGTGTTGGTGCAGGAAACCACTTTTGCACTTGTATTAGTGTGGAAAAAACACTTTTCGCACTTGTGTTAGTGTTGAAAAACCACTTTTCGCACTTGTGTTGGTGCGGGAAACCACTTTTGCACTTGTATTAGTGTGGAAAAAACACTTTTTGCACTTGTGATAGTGTTGAAAAACCACTTTTCGCACTTGTGTTAGTGTTGAAAAACCACTTTTTGCACTTGTGTTAGTGCAGGAAACCACTTTTGCACTTGTATTAGTGTGGAAAAAACACTTTTTGCACTTGTGATAGTGTTGAAAAACCACTTTTCGCAACTGTGTTGGTGCAGGAAACCAATTTTGCACTTGTGTTAGTGTTGAAAAACCACTTTTCGCACTTGTGTTAGTGTTGAAAAACCACTTTTCGCACTTGTGTTGGTGCAGGAAACCACTTTTGCACTTGTATTAGTGTGGAAAAAACACTTTTCGCATTTGTGTTAGTGTTGAAAAACCACTTTTCGCACTTGTGTTAGTGTTGAAAAACCACTTTTCGCACTTGTGTTAGTGTTGAAAAACCAGTTTTCACACTTGTGTTAGTGTTGAAAAACCACTTTTCGCACTTGTGTTAGTGTTGAAAAACCACTTTTCGCACTTGTGTTGGTGCAGGAAACCACTTTTGCACTTGTATTAGTGTGGAAAAAACACTTTTCGCACTTGTGTTCGTGTTGAAAAACCACTTTTCGCACTTGTGTTAGTGTTGAAAAACCACTTTTCGCACTTGTGTTAGTGTTGAAAAACCACTTTTCGCACCTGGGTTGGTGCAGGAAACCACTTTTGCACTTGTATTAGTGTGGAAAAACCACTTTTCGCACTTGTGTTAGTGTTGAAAAACCACTTTTCGCACCTGGGTTGGTGCAGGAAACCACTTTTTCACTTGTATTAGTGTGGAAAAAACACTTTTTGCACTTGTGATAGTGTTGAAAAACCACTTTTCGCACTTGTGTTAGTGTTGAAAAACCACATTTCGCACTTGTGTTGGTGCAGGAAACCACTTTTGCACTTGTATTAGTGTTGAAAAACCACTTTTCGCACTTGTGTTGGTGCAGGAAACCACTTTTGCACTTGTATTAGTGTGGAAAAAACACTTTTTGCACTTGTGGTAGTGTTGAAAAACCACTTTTCGCACTTGTGTTAGTGTTGAAAAACCACTTTTCGCACTTGTGTTGGTGCAGGAAACCACTTTTGCACTTGTATTAGTGTGGAAAAAACACTTTTTGCACTTGTGATAGTGTTGAAAAACCACTTTTCGCACTTGTGTTAGTGTTGAAAAACCACTTTTCGCACTTGTGTTGGTGCAGGAAACCACTTTTGCACTTGTATTAGTGTGGAAAAACCACTTTTCGCACTTGTGTTAGTGTTGAAAAACCACTTTTCGCACTTGTGTTAGTGTTGAAACACCACTTTTCGCACTTGTGTTGGTGCAGGAAACCACTTTCGCACTTGTATTAGTGTGGAAAAACAACTTTTTGCACTTGTGATAGTGTTGAAAAACCACTTTTCGCACTTGTGTTAGTGTTGAAAAACCACTTTTCGCACTTGTGTTGGTGTTGAAAAACCACTTTTCGCACTTGTGTTGGTGCAGGAAACCACTTTTGCACTTGTGTTAGTGTTGAAAAACCACTTTTCGCACTTGTGTTGGTGCAGGAAACCACTTTTGCACTTGTATTAGTGTGGAAAAATCACTTTTCGCACTTGTGTTAGTGTTGAAAAACAACTTTTGCACTTGTGTTAGTGTTGAAAAAACACTTTTCGCACTTGTGTTAGTGTTGAAAAAACCACTTTTCGCACTTGTGTTAGTGTTGAAAAACCACTTTTCGCACTTGTGTTAGTGTTGAAAAACCACTTTTCGCACTTGTGTTAGTGTTGAAAAACCACTTTTCACACTTGTGTTAGTGTTGAAAAACCACTTTTCGCACTTGTGTTGGTGCAGGAAACCACTTTTGCACTTGTATTAGTGTGGAAAAATCACTTTTCGCACTTGTGTTAGTGTTGAAAAACCACTTTTGCACTTGTATTAGTGTGGAAAAAACACTTTTTGCACTTGTGATAGTGTTGAAATCCACTTTTCGCACTTGTGTTAGTGTTGAAAAACCACTTTTCGCACTTGTGTTGGTGCAGGAAACCACTTTTGCACTTGTATTAGTGTGGAAAAACCACTTTTCGCACTTGTGTTAGTGTTGAAAAACCACTTTTTGCACTTGTGTTAGTGTTGAAAAATCACTTTTCGCACTTGTGTTAGTGTTGAAAAACCACTTTTTGCACTTGTGTTAGTGTTGAAAAACCACTTTTCGCACTTGTGTTAGTGTTGAAAAACCACTTTTCGCACTTGTGTTGGTGCAGGAAATCACTTTTGCACTTGTATTAGTGTGGAAAAACCACTTTTCGCACTTGTGTTTATGTTGAAAAATCACTTTTCGCACTTGTGTTAGTGTTGAAAAACCACTTTTTGCACTTGTGTTAGTGTTGAAAAACCACTTTTCGCACTTGTGTTAGTGTTGAAAAACCACTTTTGCACTTGTATTAGTGTGGAAAAACCACTTTTCGTACTTGTGTTGGTGCAGGAAACCACTTTTGCACTTGTATTAGTGTGGAAAAAACACTTTTTGCACTTGTGATAGTGTTGAAAAACCACTTTTCGCACTTGTGTTAGTGTTGAAAAACCACTTTTCGCACTTGTGTTGGTGCAGGCAACCACTTTTGCACTTGTATTAGTGTGGAAAACCACTTTTCGCACTTGTGTTAGTGTTGAGAAAACACTTTTCGCACTTGTGTTAGTGTTGAAAAACCACTTTTCGCACTTGTGTTAATGTTGAAAAACCACTTTTGCACTTGTGTTAGTGTGGAAAAAACACTTTTTGCACTTGTTATAGTGTTGAAAAACCACTTTTCGCACTTGTGTTAGTGTTGAAAAACCACTTTTCGCACTTGTGTTGGTGCAGGAAACCACTTTTGCACTTGTATTCGTGTGGAAAACCACTTTTCGCACTTGAGTTAGTGTTGATAAACCACTTTTCGCAGTTGTGTTAGTGTTGAAAAACAACTTTTCGCACTTGTGTTGGTGCAGGAAACCACTTTTGCACTTGTATTAGTGTGGAAAAAACACTTTTTGCACGTGTGATAGTGTTGAAAAACCACTTTTCGCACTTGTGTTAGTGTTAAAAAACCACTTTTCGCACTTGTGTTGGTGCAGGAAACCGCTTTTGCACTTGTATTAGTGTGGAAAAACCACTTTTCGCACTTGTGTTAGTGTTGAAAAACCACTTTTCGCACTTGTGTTAGTGTTGAAAAACCACTTTTCGCACTTGTGTTGGTGCAGGAAACCACTTTTGCACTTGTATTAGTGTGGAAAAAACACTTTTTGCACTTGTGGTAGTGTTGAAAAACCACTTTTCGCACTTGTGTTAGTGTTGAAAAACCACTTTTCGCACTTGTGTTGGTGCAGGAAACCACTTTTGCACTTGTATTAGTGTGGAAAAAAACACTTTTTGCACTTGTAATAGTGTTGAAAAACCACTTTTCGCACTTGTGTTAGTGTTGAAAAACCACTTTTCATACTTGTGTTAGTGTTGAAAAACCACTTTTCGCACTTGTGTTGGTGCAGGAAACCACTTTTGCACTTGTATTAGTGTGGAAAAAACACTTTTTGCACTTGTGATAGTGTTGAAAAACCACTTTTCGCACTTGTGTTAGTGTTGAAAAACCACTTTTCGCACTTGTGTTGGTGTTGAAAAACCACTTTTCGCACTTGTGTTGGTGCAGGAAACCAATTTTGCACTTGTGTTAGTGTTGAAAAACCACTTTTCGCACTTGTGTTAGTGTTGAAAAACCACTTTTCGCACTTGTGTTGGTGCAGGAAACCACTTTTGCACTTGTATTAGTGTGGAAAAAACACTTTTCGCATTTGTGTTAGTGTTGAAAAACCACTTTTCGCACTTGTGTTAGTGTTGAAAAACCACTTTCGCACTTGTGTTAGTGTTGAAAAACCACTTTTCACACTTGTGTTAGTGTTGAAAAACCACTTTTCGCACTTGTGTTAGTGTTGAAAAACCACTTTTGCACTTGTGTTGGTGCAGGAAACCACTTTTGCACTTGTATTAGTGTGGAAAAAACACTTTTCGCACTTGTGTTCGTGTTGAAAAACCACTTTTCGCACTTGTGTTAGTGTTGAAAAACCACTTTTCGCACTTGTGTTAGTGTTGAAAAACCACTTTTCGCACCTGGGTTGGTGCAGGAAACCACTTTTGCACTTGTATTAGTGTGGAAAAACCACTTTTCGCACTTGTGTTAGTGTTGAAAAACCACTTTTCGCACCTGGGTTGGTGCAGGAAACCACTTTTTCACTTGTATTAGTGTGGAAAAAACACTTTTTGCACTTGTGATAGTGTTAAAAAACCACTTTTCGCACTTGTGTTAGTGTTGAAAAACCACATTTCGCACTTGTGTTGGTGCAGGAAACCACTTTTGCACTTGTATTAGTGTTGAAAAACCACTTTTCGCACTTGTGTTGGTGCAGGAAACCACTTTTGCACTTGTATTAGTGTGGAAAAAACACTTTTTGCACTTGTGGTAGTGTTGAAAAACCACTTTTCGCACTTGTGTTAGTGTTGAAAAACCACTTTTCGCACTTGTGTTGGTGCAGGAAACCACTTTTGCACTTGTATTAGTGTGGAAAAAACACTTTTTGCACTTGTGATAGTGTTGAAAAACCACTTTTCGCACTTGTGTTAGTGTTGAAAAACCACTTTTCGCACTTGTGTTGGTGCAGGAAACCACTTTTGCACTTGTATTAGTGTGGAAAAACCACTTTTCGCACTTGTGTTAGTGTTGAAAAACCACTTTTCGCACTTGTGTTAGTGTTGAAACACCACTTTTCGCACTTGTGTTGGTGCAGGAAACCACTTTCGCACTTGTATTAGTGTGGAAAAACAACTTTTTGCACTTGTGATAGTGTTGAAAAAACCACTTTTCGCACTTGTGTTAGTGTTGAAAAACCACTTTTCGCACTTGTGTTGGTGTTGAAAAACCACTTTTCGCACTTGTGTTGGTGCAGGAAACCACTTTTGCACTTGTGTTAGTGTTGAAAAACCACTTTTCGCACTTGTGTTAGTGTTGAAAAACCACTTTTCGCACTTGTGTTGGTGCAGGAAACCACTTTTGCACTTGTATTAGTGTGGAAAAAACACTTTTCGCACTTGTGTTAGTGTTGAAAAACCACTTTTCGCACTTGTGTTAGTGTTGAAAAACCACTTTTCGCACTTGTGTTAGTGTTGAAAAACCACTTTTCGCACTTGTGTTGGTGCAGGAAACCACTTTTGCACTTGTATTAGTGTGGAAAAACCATTTTCGCACTTGTGTTAGTGTTGGAAAACCACTTTTCGCCCTTGTGTTAGTGTTGAAAAAACCACTTTTCGCACTTGTGTGAGTGTTGAAAAACCACTTTTCGCACTTGTGTTGGTGCAGGAAACCACTTTTGCACTTGTATTAGTGTGGAAAAAACACTTTTCGCACTTGTGTTAGTGTTGAAAAACCACTTTTCGCACTTGTGTTAGTGTTGAAAAACCACTTTTCGCACTTGTGTTAGTGTTGAAAAACCACTTTTCGCACTTGTGTTAGTGTTGAAAAACCACTTTTCGCACTTGTGTTGGTGCAGGAAACCACTTTTGCACTTGTATTAGTGTGGAAAAAACACTTTTCGCACTTGTCTTAGTGTTGAAAAACCACTTTTCGCACTTGTGTTAGTGTTGAAAAACCACTTTTCGCACTTGTGTTAGTGTTGAAAAACCACTCTTCGCACTTGTGTTAGTGTTGAAAAACCACTTTTCGCACCTGGGATGGTGCAGGAAACCACTTTTGCACTTGTATTAGTGTGGAAAAACCACTTTTCGCACTTGTGTTAGTGTTGGAAAACCACTTTTCGCACTTGTGTTAGTGTTGAAAAACCACTTTTCGCACTTTGTGTTGGTGCAGGAAACCACTTTTGCACTTGTATTAGTGTGGAAAAACCACTTTTCGCACTTGTGTTAGTGTTGAAAAACCACTTTTCGCACTTGTGTTAGTGTTGAAAAATCACTTTTCGCACTTGTGTTAGTGTTGAAAAACCACTTTTTGCACTTGTGTTAGTGTTGAAAAACCACTTTTCGCACTTGTGTTAGTGTTGAAAAACCACTTTTCGCACTTGTGTTGGTGCAGGAAACCACTTTTGCACTTGTATTAGTGTGGAAAAAACACTTTTCGCACTTGTGTTAGTGTTGAAAAACCACTTTTCGCACTTGTGTTGGTGCGGGAAACCACTTTTGCACTTGTATTAGTGTGGAAAAAACACTTTTTGCACTTGTGATAGTGTTGAAAAACCACTTTTCGCACTTGTGTTAGTGTTGAAAAACCACTTTTTGCACTTGTGTTAGTGCAGGAAACCACTTTTGCACTTGTATTAGTGTGGAAAAAACACTTTTTGCACTTGTGATAGTGTTGAAAAACCACTTTTCGCAACTGTGTTGGTGCAGGAAACCAATTTTGCACTTGTGTTAGTGTTGAAAAACCACTTTTCGCACTTGTGTTAGTGTTGAAAAACCACTTTTCGCACTTGTGTTGGTGCAGGAAACCACTTTTGCACTTGTATTAGTGTGGAAAAAACACTTTTCGCATTTGTGTTAGTGTTGAAAAACCACTTTTCGCACTTGTGTTAGTGTTGAAAAACCACTTTTCGCACTTGTGTTAGTGTTGAAAAACCAGTTTTCACACTTGTGTTAGTGTTGAAAAACCACTTTTCGCACTTGTGTTAGTGTTGAAAAACCACTTTTCGCACTTGTGTTGGTGCAGGAAACCACTTTTGCACTTGTATTAGTGTGGAAAAAACACTTTTCGCACTTGTGTTCGTGTTGAAAAACCACTTTTCGCACTTGTGTTAGTGTTGAAAAACCACTTTTCGCACTTGTGTTAGTGTTGAAAAACCACTTTTCGCACCTGGGTTGGTGCAGGAAACCACTTTTGCACTTGTATTAGTGTGGAAAAACCACTTTTCGCACTTGTGTTAGTGTTGAAAAACCACTTTTCGCACCTGGGTTGGTGCAGGAAACCACTTTTTCACTTGTATTAGTGTGGAAAAAACACTTTTTGCACTTGTGATAGTGTTGAAAAACCACTTTTCGCACTTGTGTTAGTGTTGAAAAACCACATTTCGCACTTGTGTTGGTGCAGGAAACCACTTTTGCACTTGTATTAGTGTTGAAAAACCACTTTTTGCACTTGTGTTGGTGCAGGAAACCACTTTTGCACTTGTATTAGTGTGGGAAAAAACACTTTTTGCACTTGTGGTAGTGTTGAAAAACCACTTTTCGCAATTGTGTTAGTGTGAAAAACCACTTTTCGCACTTGTGTTGGTGCAGGAAACCACTTTTGCACTTGTATTAGTGTGGAAAAAACACTTTTTGCACTTGTGATAGTGTTGAAAAACCACTTTTCGCACTTGTGTTAGTGTTGAAAACCACTTTTCGCACTTGTGTTGGTGCAGGAAACCACTTTTGCACTTGTATTAGTGTGGAAAAACCACTTTTCGCACTTGTGTTAGTGTTGAAAAACCACTTTTCGCACTTGTGTTAGTGTTGAAACACCACTTTTCGCACTTGTGTTGGTGCAGGAAACCACTTTCGCACTTGTATTAGTGTGGAAAAACAACTTTTTGCACTTGTGATAGTGTTGAAAAACCACTTTTCGCACTTGTGTTAGTGTTGAAAAACCACTTTTCGCACTTGTGTTGGTGTTGAAAAACCACTTTTCGCACTTGTGTTGGTGCAGGAAACCACTTTTGCACTTGTGTTAGTGTTGAAAAACCACTTTTCGCACTTGTGTTGGTGCAGGAAACCACTTTTGCACTTGTATTAGTGTGGAAAAATCACTTTTCGCACTTGTGTTAGTGTTGAAAAACAACTTTTGCACTTGTGTTAGTGTTGAAAAAACACTTTTCGCACTTGTGTTAGTGTTGAAAAAACCACTTTTCGCACTTGTGTTAGTGTTGAAAAACCACTTTTCGCACTTGTGTTAGTGTTGAAAAACCACTTTTCGCACTTGTGTTAGTGTTGAAAAACCACTTTTCACACTTGTGTTAGTGTTGAAAAACCACTTTTCGCACTTGTGTTGGTGCAGGAAACCACTTTTGCACTTGTATTAGTGTGGAAAAATCACTTTTCGCACTTGTGTTAGTGTTGAAAACCACTTTTGCACTTGTATTAGTGTGGAAAAAACACTTTTTGCACTTGTGATAGTGTTGAAATCCACTTTTCGCACTTGTGTTAGTGTTGAAAAACCACTTTTCGCACTTGTGTTGGTGCAGGAAACCACTTTTGCACTTGTATTAGTGTGGAAAAACCACTTTTCGCACTTGTGTTAGTGTTGAAAAACCACTTTTTGCACTTGTGTTAGTGTTGAAAAATCACTTTTCGCACTTGTGTTAGTGTTGAAAAACCACTTTTTGCACTTGTGTTAGTGTTGAAAAACCACTTTTCGCACTTGTGTTAGTGTTGAAAAACCACTTTTCGCACTTGTGTTGGTGCAGGAAATCACTTTTGCACTTGTATTAGTGTGAAAAACCACTTTTCGCACTTGTGTTTATGTTGAAAAATCACTTTTCGCACTTGTGTTAGTGTTGAAAAACCACTTTTTGCACTTGTGTTAGTGTTGAAAAACCACTTTTCGCACTTGTGTTAGTGTTGAAAACCACTTTTGCACTTGTATTAGTGTGGAAAAACCACTTTTCGTACTTGTGTTGGTGCAGGAAACCACTTTTGCACTTGTATTAGTGTGGAAAAAACACTTTTTGCACTTGTGATAGTGTTGAAAAACCACTTTTCGCACTTGTGTTAGTGTTGAAAAACCACTTTTCGCACTTGTGTTGGTGCAGGCAACCACTTTTGCACTTGTATTAGTGTGGAAAACCACTTTTCGCACTTGTGTTAGTGTTGAGAAACACTTTTCGCACTAGTGTGAGTGTTGAAAAACCACTTTTCGCACTTGTGTTGGTGCAGGAAACCACTTTTGCACTTGTATTAGTGTGGAAAAAACACTTTTTGCACTTGTGATAGTGTTGAAAAACCACTTTTCGCACTTGTGTTAGTGTTAAAAAACCACTTTTCGCACTTGTGTTGGTGCAGGAAACCACTTTTGCACTTGTATTAGTGTGGAAAAACCACTTTTCGCACTTGTGTTAGTGTTGAAAAAACCACTTTTCGCACTTGTGTTAGTGTTGAAAAACCACTTTTCGCACTTGTGTTAGTGTTGAAAAACCACTTTTCGCACTTGTGTTGGTGTTGAAAAACCACTTTTCGCACTTGTGTTAGTGTTGAAAAACCACTTTTCGCACTTGTGTTGGTGCAGGAAACCACTTTTGCACTTGTATTAGTGTGGAAAAATCACTTTTCGCACTTGTGTTAGTGTTGAAAAACCACTTTTCGCACTTGTGTTAGTGTTGAAAAACCACTTTTCGCACTTGTGTTGGTGCAGGAAACCACTTTTTCACTTGTATTAGTGTGGAAAAAACACTTTTTGCACTTGTGATAGTGTTGAAAAACCACATTTCGCACTTGTGTTAGTGTTGAAAAACCACTTTTCGCACTTGTGTTGGTGCAGGAAACCACTTTTGCACTTGTGTTAGTGTTGAAAAACCACTTTTCGCACTTGTGTTAATGTTGAAAAACCAATTTTGCACTTGTGTTAGTGTGGAAAAAACACTTTTTGCACTTGTTATAGTGTTGAAAAACCACTTTTCGCACTTGTGTTAGTGTTGAAAAACCACTTTTCGCACTTGTGTTGGTGCAGGAAACCACTTTTGCACTTGTATTAGTGTGGAAAAACCACTTTTCGCACTTGAGTTAGTGTTGAAAAACCACTTTTCGCAGTTGTGTTAGTGTTGAAAAAACAACTTTTCGCACTTGTGTTGGTGCAGGAAACCACTTTTGCACTTGTATTAGTGTGGAAAAAACACTTTTTGCACTTGTGATAGTGTTGAAAAACCACTTTTCGCACTTGTGTTGGTGCAGGAAACCACTTTTGCACTTGTATTAGTGTGGAAAAACCACTTTTCGCACTTGTGTTAGTGTTGAAAAACCACTTTTTGCACTTGTGTTAGTGTTGAAAAATCACTTTTCACACTTGTGTTTGTGTTGAAAAACCACTTTTTGCACTTGTGATAGTGTTGAAAAACCACTTTTCGCACTTGTGTTAGTGTTGAAAAACCACTTTTCGCACTTGTGTTGGTGCAGGAAACCACTTTTGCACTTGTATTAGTGTGGAAAAAACACTTTTTGCACTTGTGATAGTGTTGAAAAACTACTTTTCGCACTTGTGTAGTGTTGAAAAACCACTTTTCGCACTTGTGTTGGTGCAGGAAACCACTTTTGCACTTGTATTAGTGTGTAAAAACCACTTTTCGCACTTGTGTTTATGTTGAAAAATCACTTTTCGCACTTGTGTTAGTGTTGAAAAACCACTTTTTGCACTTGTGTTAGTGTTGAAAAACCACTTTTCGCACTTGTGTTAGTGTTGAAAAACCACTTTTGCACTTGTATTAGTGTGGAAAAACCACTTTTCGCACTTGTGTTGGTGCAGGAAACCACTTTTGCACTTGTATTAGTGTGGAAAAAACACTTTTTGCACTTGTGATAGTGTTGAAAAACCACTTTTCGCACTTGTGTTAGTGTTGAAAAACCACTTTTCGCACTTGTGTTGGTGCAGGCAACCACTTTTGCACTTGTATTAGTGTGGAAAACCACTTTTCGCACTTGTGTTAGTGTTGAAAAACCACTTTTCGCACTTGTGTTGGTGCAGGAAACCACTTTTGCACTTGTATTAGTGTGGAAAAAACACTTTTTGCACTTGTGATAGTGTTGAAAAACCACTTTTCGCACTTGTGTTAGTGTTAAAAAACCACTTTTCGCACTTGTGTTGGTGCAGGAAACCACTTTTGTACTTGTGTTAGTGTTGAAAAACCACTTTTCGCACTTGTGTTAGTGTTGAAAAACCACTTTTCGCACTTGTGTTGGTGTTGAAAAACCACTTTTCGCACTTGTGTTAGTGTTGAAAAACCACTTTTCGCACTTGTGTTGGTGCAGGAAACCACTTTTGCACTTGTATTAGTGTGGAAAAATCACTTTTCGCACTTGTGTTAGTGTTGAAAAACCACTTTTCGCACTTGTGTTAGTGTTGAAAAACCACTTTTCGCACTTGTGTTGGTGCAGGAAACCACTTTTGCACTTGTGTTAGTGTTGAAAAACCACTTTTCGCACTTGTGTTAATGTTGAAAAACCACTTTTGCACTTGTGTTAGTGTGGAAAAAACACTTTTTGCACTTGTTATAGTGTTGAAAAACCACTTTTCGCACTTGTGTTAGTGTTGAAAAACCACTTTTCGCACTTGTGTTGGTGCAGGAAACCACTTTTGCACTTGTATTCGTGTGGAAAACCACTTTTCGCACTTGAGTTAGTGTTGAAAAACCACTTTTCGCAGTTGTGTTAGTGTTGAAAAACAACTTTTCGCACTTGTGTTGGTGCAGGAAACCACTTTTGCACTTGTATTAGTGTGGAAAAAACACTTTTTGCACGTGTGATAGTGTTGAAAAACCACTTTTCGCACTTGTGTTAGTGTTAAAAAACCACTTTTCGCACTTGTGTTGGTGCAGGAAACCGCTTTTGCACTTGTATTAGTGTGGAAAAACCACTTTTCGCACTTGTGTTAGTGTTGAAAAACCACTTTTCGCACTTGTGTTAGTGTTGAAAAACCACTTTTCGCACTTGTGTTGGTGCAGGAAACCACTTTTGCACTTGTATTAGTGTGGAAAAAACACTTTTTGCACTTGTGGTAGTGTTGAAAAACCACTTTTCGCACTTGTGTTAGTGTTGAAAAACCACTTTTCGCACTTGTGTTGGTGCAGGAAACCACTTTTGCACTTGTATTAGTGTGGAAAAAACACTTTTTGCACTTGTAATAGTGTTGAAAAACCACTTTTCGCACTTGTGTTAGTGTTGAAAAACCACTTTTCATACTTGTGTTAGTGTTGAAAAACCACTTTTCGCACTTGTGTTGGTGCAGGAAACCACTTTTGCACTTGTATTAGTGTGGAAAAAACACTTTTTGCACTTGTGATAGTGTTGAAAAACCACTTTTCGCACTTGTGTTAGTGTTGAAAAACCACTTTTCGCACTTGTGTTGGTGTTGAAAAACCACTTTTCGCACTTGTGTTGGTGCAGGAAACCAATTTTGCACTTGTGTTAGTGTTGAAAAACCACTTTTCGCACTTGTGTTAGTGTTGAAAAACCACTTTTTGCACTTGTGTTGGTGCAGGAAACCACTTTTGCACTTGTATTAGTGTGGAAAAAACACTTTTCGCATTTGTGTTAGTGTTGAAAAACCACTTTTCGCACTTGTGTTAGTGTTGAAAAACCACTTTTCGCACTTGTGTTAGTGTTGAAAAACCACTTTTCACACTTGTGTTAGTGTTGAAAAACCACTTTTCGCACTTGTGTTAGTGTTGAAAAACCACTTTTCGCACTTGTGTTGGTGCAGGAAACCACTTTTGCACTTGTATTAGTGTGGAAAAAACACTTTTCGCACTTGTGTTCGTGTTGAAAAACCACTTTTCGCACTTGTGTTAGTGTTGAAAAACCACTTTTCGCACTTGTGTTAGTGTTGAAAAACCACTTTTCGCACCTGGGTTGGTGCAGGAAACCACTTTTGCACTTGTATTAGTGTGGAAAAACCACTTTTCGCACTTGTGTTAGTGTTGAAAAACCACTTTTCGCACCTGGGTTGGTGCAGGAAACCACTTTTTCACTTGTATTAGTGTGGAAAAAACACTTTTTGCACTTGTGATAGTGTTGAAAAACCACTTTTCGCACTTGTGTTAGTGTTGAAAAACCACATTTCGCACTTGTGTTGGTGCAGGAAACCACTTTTGCACTTGTATTAGTGTTGAAAAACCACTTTTCGCACTTGTGTTGGTGCAGGAAACCACTTTTGCACTTGTATTAGTGTGGAAAAAACACTTTTTGCACTTGTGGTAGTGTTGAAAAACCACTTTTCGCACTTGTGTTAGTGTTGAAAAACCACTTTTCGCACTTGTGTTGGTGCAGGAAACCACTTTTGCACTTGTATTAGTGTGGAAAAAACACTTTTTGCACTTGTGATAGTGTTGAAAAACCACTTTTCGCACTTGTGTTAGTGTTGAAAAACCACTTTTCGCACTTGTGTTGGTGCAGGAAACCACTTTTGCACTTGTATTAGTGTGGAAAAACCACTTTTCGCACTTGTGTTAGTGTTGAAAAACCACTTTTCGCAATTGTGTTAGTGTTGAAACACCACTTTTCGCACTTGTGTTGGTGCAGGAAACCACTTTCGCACTTGTATTAGTGTGGAAAAACAACTTTTTGCACTTGTGATAGTGTTGAAAAACCACTTTTCGCACTTGTGTTAGTGTTGAAAAACCACTTTTCGCACTTGTGTTGGTGTTGAAAAACCACTTTTCGCACTTGTGTTGGTGCAGGAAACCACTTTTGCACTTGTGTTAGTGTTGAAAAACCACTTTTCGCACTTGTGTTAGTGTTGAAAAACCACTTTTCGCACTTGTGTTGGTGCAGGAAACCACTTTTGCACTTGTATTAGTGTGGAAAAAACACTTTTCGCACTTGTGTTAGTGTTGAAAAACCACTTTTCGCACTTGTGTTAGTGTTGAAAAACCACTTTTCGCACTTGTGTTAGTGTTGAAAAACCACTTTTCGCACTTGTGTTGGTGCAGGAAACCACTTTTGCACTTGTATTAGTGTGGAAAAACCATTTTCGCACTTGTGTTAGTGTTGGAAAACCACTTTTCGCCCTTGTGTTAGTGTTGAAAAAACCACTTTTCGCACTTGTGTGAGTGTTGAAAAACCACTTTTCGCACTTGTGTTGGTGCAGGAAACCACTTTTGCACTTGTATTAGTGTGGAAAAAACACTTTTCGCACTTGTGTTAGTGTTGAAAAACCACTTTTCGCACTTGTGTTAGTGTTGAAAAACCACTTTTCGCACTTGTGTTAGTGTTGAAAAACCACTTTTCGCACTTGTGTTAGTGTTGAAAAACCACTTTTCGCACTTGTGTTGGTGCAGGAAACCACTTTTGCACTTGTATTAGTGTGGAAAAAACACTTTTCGCACTTGTCTTAGTGTTGAAAAACCACTTTTCGCACTTGTATTAGTGTGGAAAAAACACTTTTTGCACTTGTGATAGTGTTGAAAAACCACTTTTCGCACTTGTGTTAGTGTTGAAAAACCACTTTTCGCACTTGTGTTGGTGCAGGCAACCACTTTTGCACTTGTATTAGTGTGGAAAACCACTTTTCGCACTTGTGTTAGTGTTGAAAAACCACTTTTCGCACTTGTGTTGGTGCAGGAAACCACTTTTGCACTTGTATTAGTGTGGAAAAAACACTTTTTGCACTTGTGATAGTGTTGAAAAACCACTTTTCGCACTTGTGTTAGTGTTAAAAAACCACTTTTCGCACTTGTGTTGGTGCAGGAAACCACTTTTGTACTTGTGTTAGTGTTGAAAAACCACTTTTCGCACTTGTGTTAGTGTTGAAAAACCACTTTTCGCACTTGTGTTGGTGTTGAAAAACCACTTTTCGCACTTGTGTTAGTGTTGAAAAACCACTTTTCGCACTTGTGTTGGTGCAGGAAACCACTTTTGCACTTGTATTAGTGTGGAAAAATCACTTTTCGCACTTGTGTTAGTGTTGAAAAACCACTTTTCGCACTTGTGTTAGTGTTGAAAAACCACTTTTCGCACTTGTGTTGGTGCAGGAAACCACTTTTGCACTTGTGTTAGTGTTGAAAAACCACTTTTCGCACTTGTGTTAATGTTGAAAAACCACTTTTGCACTTGTGTTAGTGTGGAAAAAACACTTTTTGCACTTGTTATAGTGTTGAAAAACCACTTTTCGCACTTGTGTTAGTGTTGAAAAACCACTTTTCGCACTTGTGTTGGTGCAGGAAACCACTTTTGCACTTGTATTCGTGTGGAAAACCACTTTTCGCACTTGAGTTAGTGTTGAAAAACCACTTTTCGCAGTTGTGTTAGTGTTGAAAAACAACTTTTCGCACTTGTGTTGGTGCAGGAAACCACTTTTGCACTTGTATTAGTGTGGAAAAAACACTTTTTGCACGTGTGATAGTGTTGAAAAACCACTTTTCGCACTTGTGTTAGTGTTAAAAAACCACTTTTCGCACTTGTGTTGGTGCAGGAAACCGCTTTTGCACTTGTATTAGTGTGGAAAAACCACTTTTCGCACTTGTGTTAGTGTTGAAAAACCACTTTTCGCACTTGTGTTAGTGTTGAAAAACCACTTTTCGCACTTGTGTTGGTGCAGGAAACCACTTTTGCACTTGTATTAGTGTGGAAAAAACACTTTTTGCACTTGTGGTAGTGTTGAAAAACCACTTTTCGCACTTGTGTTAGTGTTGAAAAACCACTTTTCGCACTTGTGTTGGTGCAGGAAACCACTTTTGCACTTGTATTAGTGTGGAAAAAACACTTTTTGCACTTGTAATAGTGTTGAAAAACCACTTTTCGCACTTGTGTTAGTGTTGAAAAACCACTTTTCATACTTGTGTTAGTGTTGAAAAACCACTTTTCGCACTTGTGTTGGTGCAGGAAACCACTTTTGCACTTGTATTAGTGTGGAAAAAACACTTTTTGCACTTGTGATAGTGTTGAAAAACCACTTTTCGCACTTGTGTTAGTGTTGAAAAACCACTTTTCGCACTTGTGTTGGTGTTGAAAAACCACTTTTCGCACTTGTGTTGGTGCAGGAAACCAATTTTGCACTTGTGTTAGTGTTGAAAAACCACTTTTCGCACTTGTGTTAGTGTTGAAAAACCACTTTTCGCACTTGTGTTGGTGCAGGAAACCACTTTTGCACTTGTATTAGTGTGGAAAAAACACTTTTCGCATTTGTGTTAGTGTTGAAAAACCACTTTTCGCACTTGTGTTAGTGTTGAAAAACCACTTTTCGCACTTGTGTTAGTGTTGAAAAACCACTTTTCACACTTGTGTTAGTGTTGAAAAACCACTTTTCGCACTTGTGTTAGTGTTGAAAAAACACATTTCGCACTTGTGTTGGTGCAGGAAACCACTTTTGCACTTGTATTAGTGTGGAAAAAACACTTTTCGCACTTGTGTTCGTGTTGAAAAACCACTTTTCGCACTTGTGTTAGTGTTGAAAAACCACTTTTCGCACTTGTGTTAGTGTTGAAAAACCACTTTTCGCACCTGGGTTGGTGCAGGAAACCACTTTTGCACTTGTATTAGTGTGGAAAAACCACTTTTCGCACTTGTGTTAGTGTTGAAAAACCACTTTTCGCACCTGGGTTGGTGCAGGAAACCACTTTTTCACTTGTATTAGTGTGGAAAAAACACTTTTTGCACTTGTGTTCGTGTTGAAAAACCACTTTTAGCACTTGTGTTAGTGTTGAAAAACCACTTTTCGCACTTGTGTTAGTGTTGAAAAACCACTTTTCGCACCTGGGTTGGTGCAGGAAACCACTTTTGCACTTGTATTAGTGTGGAAAAACCACTTTTCGCACTTGTGTTAGTGTTGAAAAACCACTTTTCGCACCTGGGTTGGTGCAGGAAACCACTTTTTCACTTGTATTAGTGTGGAAAAAACACTTTTTGCACTTGTGATAGTGTTGAAAACCACTTTTCGCACTTGTGTTAGTGTTGAAAAACCACATTTCGCACTTGTGTTGGTGCAGGAAACCACTTTTGCACTTGTATTAGTGTTGAAAAACCACTTTTCGCACTTGTGTTGGTGCAGGAAACCACTTTTGCACTTGTATTAGTGTGAAAAAACACTTTGTGCACTTGTGGTAGTGTTGAAAAACCACTTTTCGCACTTGTGTTAGTGTTGAAAAACCACTTTTCGCACTTGTGTTGGTGCAGGAAACCACTTTTGCACTTGTATTAGTGTGGAAAAAACACTTTTTGCACTTGTGTTAGTGTTGAAAAACCACTTTTCGCACTTGTGTTAGTGTTGAAAAACCACTTTTCGCACTTGTGTTGGTGCAGGAAACCAGTTTTGCACTTGTATTAGTGTGGAAAAAAACACTTTTTGCACTAGTGGTAGTGTTGAAAAACCACTTTTCGCACTTGTGTTAGTGTTGAAAAACCACTTTTCGCACTTGTGTTGGTGCAGGAAACCACTTTTGCACTTGTATTAGTGTGGAAAAAACACTTTTTGCACTTGTAATAGTGTTGAAAAACCACTTTTCGCACTTGTGTTAGTGTTGAAAAACCACTTTTCATACTTGTGTTAGTGTTGAAAAACCACTTTTCGCACTTGTGTTGGTGCAGGAAACCACTTTTGCACTTGTATTAGTGTGGAAAAAACACTTTTTGCACTTGTGATAGTGTTGAAAAACCACTTTTCGCACTTGTGTTAGTGTTGAAAAACCACTTTTCGCACTTGTGTTGGTGTTGAAAAAACCACTTTTCGCACTTGTGTTGGTGCAGGAAACCAATTTTGCACTTGTGTTAGTGTTGAAAAACCACTTTTCGCACTTGTGTTAGTGTTGAAAAACCACTTTTTGCACTTGTGTTGGTGCAGGAAACCACTTTTGCACTTGTATTAGTGTGGAAAAAACACTTTTCGCATTTGTGTTAGTGTTGAAAAACCACTTTTCGCACTTGTGTTAGTGTTGAAAAACCACTTTTCGCACTTGTGTTAGTGTTGAAAAACCACTTTTCACACTTGTGTTAGTGTTGAAAAACCACTTTTCGCACTTGTGTTAGTGTTGAAAAACCACTTTTCGCACTTGTGTTGGTGCAGGAAACCACTTTTGCACTTGTATTAGTGTGGAAAAAACACTTTTCGCACTTCTGACTTGTTCGTGTTGAAAAACCACTTTTCGCACTTGTGTTAGTGTTGAAAAACCACTTTTCGCACTTGTGTTAGTGTTGAAAAACCACTTTTCGCACCTGGGTTGGTGCAGGAAACCACTTTTGCACTTGTATTAGTGTGGAAAAACCACTTTTCGCACTTGTGTTAGTGTTGAAAAACCACTTTTCGCACCTGGGTTGGTGCAGGAAACCACTTTTTCACTTGTATTAGTGTGGAAAAAACACTTTTTGCACTTGTGATAGTGTTGAAAAACCACTTTTCGCACTTGTGTTAGTGTTGAAAAACCACATTTCGCACTTGTGTTGGTGCAGGAAACCACTTTTGCACTTGTATTAGTGTTGAAAAACCACTTTTCGCACTTGTGTTGGTGCAGGAAACCACTTTTGCACTTGTATTAGTGTGGAAAAAACACTTTTTGCACTTGTGGTAGTGTTGAAAAACCACTTTTCGCACTTGTGTTAGTGTTGAAAAACCCACTTTTCGCACTTGTGTTGGTGCAGGAAACCACATTTGCACTTGTATTAGTGTGGAAAAAACACTTTTTGCACTTGTGATAGTGTTGAAAAACCACTTTTCGCACTTGTGTTAGTGTTGAAAAAACCACTTTTCGCACTTGTGTTGGTGCAGGAAACCACTTTTGCACTTGTATTAGTGT